>NC_046172.1:77800051-77863260 GCF_011064425.1 Rattus rattus
CTTCCGATCTCGGGATTTGGGTGCAGAGAACTGTTTATCCGGTCTGTTTCCTTCAGGTTCCGGCGGTGTTTCAGGCAGGGGTCCTGCCTCTCCTGGGCCCTCTCCCACGGGAGCCCAGAGGCCTTATACAGTTTCCTCTTGGGCCAGGGATGTGGGCAGGGGGGGGCAGTGTTGGTGGTCTCTTCCGCTCTGCAGCCTCAGGAGTGCCCACCTGACCAGGCGGTGAGGTCTCTCTCCCACGGGTTTTGGGAACAGAGAGCTGCTGCGGGCCGAGATCCGCGGGTCGAAATGTTTAAATGAAATTACTTGTTTATTGACTAAAATGCAGACATGAATTACATTGAAGTAGTATACTTTGTGGATAGAAAAACAAGAGAATAGTGGAACAAGTGAAAGGCCCCCTTGATGTTTGGGATTTTTGAAATACTTTTATTAATAATATCCTGAATAGTGTCTACATATAAAAATGTAGTTGTCCCCTTTTAAAGAAGGAGTGAAGCATTCACATTTTGATCATCCATCTTGAGTTTCATTTGTTCTAGGCATCTAGGGTAATTCAAGCATTTGGGCTAATAGCCACTTATCAATGAGTGCATACCATGTGTGTTTTTCTGTGATTGGGTTACCTCACTCAGGATGATATTTTCCAGTTCCGACCATTTGCCTATGAATTTCATAAAGTCATTGTTTTTGATAGCTAAGTAATATTCCATTGTGTAGATGTACCACATTTTCTGTATCCATTCCTCTGTTGAAGGGCATCTGGGTTCTTTCCAGCTTCTGGCTACTATAAATAAGGCTGCGATGAACATAGTGGAGCACGTGTCTTTTTTATATGTTGGGGCATCTTTTGGGTATATACCCAAGAGAGGTATAGCTGGATCCTTAGACAGTTCAATGTCCAATTTTCTGAGGAACCTCCAGACTGATTTCCAGAATGGTTGTACCAGTCTGCAATCCCTCCAACAATGGAGGAGTGTTCCTCTTTCTCTGCATCCTCGCCAGCATTTGCTGTCACCTGAGTTTTTGATCTTAGCCATTCTCACTGGTGTGAGGTGAAATCTCAGGGTTGTTTTGATTTGCCTTTCCCTGATGACTAAAGATGTTGAACATTCTTTTAGGTGTTTCTCAGCATTCGGCATCCTCAGCTGTGAATTCTTTGTTTAGCTCTGAACCCCATTTTAATAGGGGTTATTTGTCTCCTGTGTCTAACTTCTTGAGTTCTTTGTATATTTTTGGATATAAGGCCTCTCTCTCTCTGTTGTAGGATTGGTAAAAGATCTTTTCCCAATCTTTTTGTTGCCGTTTGTCCTAACCACAGTGTCCTTTGCCTTACAGAAGCTTTGCAGTTCTATGAGATCCCATTTGTCGATTCTTGATCTTAGAGCATAAGCCATTGGTGTTTTGTTCAGGAAATTTTTTCCAGATACCCTTGGCAGGGAATAGAGCGGCAAAGATTAAAACAGACACAGAAGGAACACCCATTCAGAGCCTGCCCCACATGTGGCCCATGCATATACAGCCATCCAATTAGACAAGATGGATGAAGCAAAGAAGTGCAGGCCGACAGGAGCTGGATGTAGATCTCTCCTGAGAGACACAGCCAGAATACAGCAAACACAGAGGCATATGCCAGCAGCAAACCACTGAATTGAGAATAGGACCCCCGTTGAAGGAATCAGAGAAAGAACTGAAAGAGCTTGAAGGGGCTCGAGACCCCATATGTACAACAATGCCAAGCAACCAGAGCTTCCAGGGACTAAGCCACTACCTAAAGACTATACATGGACTGACCCTGGACTCTGACCTCATAGGTGGCAATGAATATCCTAGTAAGAGCACCAGTGGAAGGGGAAGCCCTGTGTCCTGCTAAGACTGAACCTCCAGTGAACTAGATTGTTGGGGGGAGGGTGACAAGGGAGGGAGGATGGGGAGGGGAACACCCATAAAGAAGGGGAAGGGGGAGGGAGATGTTTGCCCAGAAACCAGGAAAGGGAATAACACTCGAAATGTATATAAGAAATACTCAAGTTAATAAAAAAAAATGTAGTTGTCGACAGATGTTTCACTTACATGGTTTTCTTGGCATAGCATGGGTTACTGGTGTCTGTGGAAGTCAGATCAGAGCATTGGATCCCTTGCAACTAAAGTACAGGTATTTATGAGCTACCATGTGGATCATGGGAAATGAACTGGTGTTCTCTGGAAAAGCAGCCAGTGTTCTTAACTACTGAGCTATTGATGACTTGCAACATATTTAATATTAGGAAAAAATAAAGATAAAGCATATAAAGGGGTAGAAGAAAAGCAGGCAGCAAGAAGTATACTTTCTGAGAGGGTGAGTATGACGGAAGTAAGGATGGCAAGAAGAGGATCTGTATTTCAACGAGGAAAAAGGAGCGAACACTGGAAACAGGATATAAGCAGCTTTGATGGGAACAGTAAACAAGCAGTTTAAGATTCACCTTTGAACACTCTTACAGACTTGAAAACAAGAGTGAAGATTGGGTTTAGAATCAAGTTCTTCTGCACAATGTTCATCTTTAGTGCAGAAATCCATTACCACACTAAACCCTCGGTGTCACTTTTATCTTGATCCTGATATTATGGAAAATATTATGGAAGTTATTGAAAATTAAGGAATGGAAGCATACATATTTTTAAAGAGTAAATTTACCTTTAAAGATTAGCTGCATATGTAGCAGAGGGTGGCCTTGTCAGACATCAATGGGAGGAGAGGCCCTTGGTTCTGAGAAGGCTCAATGCCCCAGTGTAAGGAAATTCTAAGGTGGGGATTCAGGAGTGAGTGGATGGGTGGGTGGGTGGGGGAGAACCCTCATAGAAGCAGGGGGAGAGAGGTTGGGATAGGGTGTGTCCAGAGGCAAAACTGGGAAAGGGGATAATATTTGATTCCAATAAATAGCAAAAAATAAAATCAGGAGTAAGACAAATAAATAAGTAAATAAATAAATAATCTAAAAGGGAAACTCAAAAAACAAAAAATAAGAAAATAACATATTACTACAAAAAATTAGGGAAATCCAAAGCTCATATATGGCTACACAGGATCATATAAGATTAGTTATGCTTCCCAAAGTGTAGCTCTACCTTTGATTTAATGGCAAAGAGAAATACTGTACCTGTTTGTGTACCCAGAACTTATGAGAAAATTCTCTTTTTGTTTCAGCTACACCATTCTGTAAGCCATGAAATGCTCACAGGATTGGAATAACAATCACATATGATGCTCACAACACATTAACGACTAAGTGTACCTGCTTATAATATCAAATGAACCCGACACCATGAGACTTAAAGGGAAAGCTGGTACGTAGGGCTATAACAAAATGTAAATTGTTAAAAGCCCACTAGTTGAAGCCAAATAGGCCACAAAACAACTAATGCAGATAATATGAAACATCAAAATGATATCCCTGGATATATAGTCAAGTGAAGCCTGCAAATTTAGATGAATCTGATGCATATCTCAACATACAGACTATACTAGTTACATATCCGTTGCTGTGACAAAACAAAATATGCCATGACCAGTGTACCTTATAAGAGTAAGAATTTATTTGGGCTTAAGGTTTCAGAGAGTAAGACTGTCAAGGTAGGAAAACATGTCAAAAAGCAGCAGGCACAGGTGGTGGAATATGGTTGATCATAGTCTCAATTACAAAAGAAAATTAGAAAGCAAACTGAAAATAGGGCAAGGAACACTCAAAGTCCATCATTTTCTGACATATTAACATGATATTCTTCCCAAACAGAGATACTAAGTGGGGACCAAGTATTCAAATCCATGAATTTATGAGAAGATATCTTTCATTTAAATAATACTGAGACAAAGAGTAAAAACATAAAAAGTAATATAACTCCCCCAAACCAAAAATTTGCCAACAACTGATTTCAAGGATAACAAGTTGAATAAAAGGTTAACGTATCCTGACATTGATTTTATAATGATCAATGAATTCAAAGGAGATAAAATAAACTGCTTAATAATGACCAAGACATGCCACATAATAAAAACAACTCAATAAATTGATAAAATACTAAAAATATCAGATATTGAAATAAAAGGATCAATAAATGACACTATCCAAACAAAGCATATTTGAAGGCCATAAAGGCTTCATTAACTGATTACAAAATGGATAGAGAAAAATAGCTGGAAGACAACTTTGATGAATGTTCAATTTTAACGAGTAACAAAACATGCAGAAAATACACATGTTATAGGAAATCATAAAATTTTAAATCATATGCATAAGGGAATAAAGATCCAGTGTACATGGATATTGCATCCAACCCTATTGAAGAAGAAAATATATGGTTTTCTAAGGACAGTATTCATGAAGAACACAAAATACAGAAGTATACTAATTACATATCTGGTTAATGATATATAATAAAATTAAACTACAGATAAAGCTCATTGATCAGCATTTATGCCAATACTAAGAATAGAAAACTTGGAAATGTCATTGAACATCACATTTGAAAGACCATACAAGATGAACAATTTACTTTAATTTCATGATGCAAGGATATTTTAATATATATTACTATATACATGTGATGTAAGCTATAAATACAAAAAAGAACAGAAATCCCATGATAATCTTAATGGATGCACAAAAGTCTTTGTACAAAGTATAATATAGTTTCATGGCACAAGACCTACAGAGCCTAGGATTGATAGGATCATGCCTTATATAATTAAGACTATACACAAAAATATATATTTAGTGATATACCAAAGAAGAAGAAATTAGAAATTCTCTATCTCTCAAAAGTGTAATGAGACAAGTATGCCTACTCTATCCACTTTTAAATTGTTTGAATTATTTTTAGCTATAGGTATGCAGCAAGAGAAAAAATAAAATTTATGCAACTAGGAAAGTAAGAAGTCAAGTTTTATCTTTTTCAGGCAATACTATCCCATATTTAAAATGTTAACAACACATTAGAAAAATCCTGTTAAGTCTCATAAGTATACTCTGCAACTTAACAATATATGAAAGCACACAAAAGGCAATCATATTCCATGTGTCTAAACCAACATGCTGATAAGAAACTCAGCAATACAATTCCATTCAGTATTTTCTCAAAAAACCACCAAGAATAAACTCAAAGGACAAAAAATACAAATAAAATTAAAGCTTTGAAACACTGAACAAAGGAATCAAATTGTATATAAAAAGCTAAAAAACTCTTCATACTCATGAAAAAGTGGATTTAGTACTAGATTTAAAGTGATGGCTTTACTACTGAAAACGATTCTATTGACATTAAAATACAGAAAGCATGAGAAAATCTTTATCTAAAAGCACAAAGTACTCTTAATAGCTCAACAATCCTTAGAAAAACAGAAATGTAGTCATCACATAACTTGTTTCAAATAAGGTTAAGAATAATCGTATGAGAAAAAACAAAGTGACATTGGAAAAACCAGTTTTGTATTAGAATGGAATGGAATGCAATAGAATGGAATACAGGACATAGAAATGAAGTTGATTGGTAACAGCAGTGTCAAATTTTAAACAGGAGAAAGAGAACTTCTTCAGGAAATTATTGGAAAAACTGTATATCAACATGTAGAATAATATAACTAGCTTCCTATCACTCCATAAAGTAAAACCAAGGTGGATCTATGACCTTGCAGGATTTTAAAAGTGGTGGACAAAAATATAGAAACATTATCGCAAGACACAGGTTTCTTGAGAACCACAATGTATCCAGCTTGGAAAGATAATGCATTGCTTCCATGAGTAAATAATTGGTACAAAGTCTTTCTTAGAAGCTTTGCTACTGTGTGGGTAAAATGCAATGGTGAAAGAACAAAAACAGATTAACAATTTTGGGTCAAAAGTTTTCACTGTGGGATGGCCACCCCATTCCTCCACAAGATGTCTTGTCTTTCTACTGGAGAAGGACTCTACAAGTTCCCTGTCCCCACTCTTGGGAATTTCATCTAAGGTCTTTTCCGTTGAGTCCTGAGTCTCACCTCCCAGGTCTCTTGTATGTTCTAGAGCTCCCCCTCCCTCCCATCTCAAAGGTTGCATTTTTTATTCATTCTGCTGGCCCTCAGGGCTTCTCTCCTATCTTCCCACCCACAACTGATCCTGTTCCCCCTTTCCCTTCACCCTCCTCTCTATTATCCAGGTTCCTCCTGCCCTCTGCCTCCCAAAATTCTTATCTTCTCCCTCCAAAGTGGGATTTAAACATCCTCACTTTGGGTCCTTCTGTTTGTTAACCTTTTTGAATTATGTGGATTGTATCCTAGGTATTTAACCAGGCAGTATATACAAGCTGGTCCATGGCCCCCAACACATATACAACAGAAGATTGACCAGTCTGGCCTCAGTGAGTGAAGAAGACACAGCCTCTAACCCTCAAGGTACAAGACCCCAGGGAGTGGGCAGGATTGGATAGGGTGTGTGGCATCCTCTTGGAGACAGGGGGAGGAGGAATGGAATAAGGACATGTGGGAGGGTGAAAGGGAGGAAGGCAACCACTAGACTGCAAAAATATAAAAGTAATTATTTGTATTTATAGATATACATATATTGATATTGATATAGACAAGTACTTTCTCAAAAGAATTCAAATAGCTCAGAAAATACTAAGAATTCCTGAATAAAAATGTATGAAAATAAAAAAAATCTATAGTAGGGAAAACAGCAAGGGGAGAGTACAAAGAATCTTTGTTATGCATATATATGGCAAAGTATATATATATATATACATATATATATATATGAAAAGTACATACAAATTGATAATGAAAACATTAAATTATCTAATCAATATATTGGACAATGAATGTCCAGCTCTCTGAAAAAAATTGCAATATAGCAAAGACCAGCAAAATATGATCAAAATTCTTAGTCATGGGGCAACCAAATTCAAAATACATAAAATATAATAATGTCACATTTAATTTGTTTTAATTTTTATATTTTTCTTTATATAGCAATGATACTTAGCAACCTTTATAATTATGTATCTTACATGATTATTTATTTTGATGAAAGGTTCACTCAATTTTCATTATCACTTTATATTGGTGTTTATGGTCTTGTTAGTGACTTATAAGTATTATTTGTATATAACAACAAATTAGTTCTGCAATATGTATGCTATAAGTAATTGTAGAAACCAATACTTTAATTTTCCATAGCAAAGTTTGAAGGCGCAGATTTTTTGATGTTGATGATCTGATATCATTTACAGTGTGCTTTAATTTATGCTTTCTGTGTCATATTTAAGAAATCTTTTCCACAATCTAGATAACATGGTTTTCTCCCTGATTTCTTTTTACAGCACTTTGTCAAGATAATGGACAATAACCTGAACAATTTCTTTCTTTAACATCATTACTATTGATGAACTTATCAGTCAGAACTTTCAATAACTCATTGTGAATCTGAGGCTTTGGGATTGATTGAAACTTTTTCAATGCTTTGTTTTCAATTTTGTATAGACAATGTTAAATATATATTATTTATGAGATTGTCCACTTTCTAACGTATGGCATATAATTGAACTTATTTTTAAAAAGGCAGTAAATATATGTATGTTTAATATTAATATAATACATAATACAAGTAACATGAAAGATCATACCTTATTTATGAGAAGAGTGATAATCATATCTATTTGTTGATGACTGCACTTATCGTAATTTTCTAGATATTTATATTTTTCATATTTGTCTGTTTTCATATTTCCATGTATTTATCTGTCTATCCTATTTTCAAGGACACTGTGCTAATCTCTCTACATTATAAAAGGCATTTACCATTTCAATCACTAACTTTTTTAACTTGATAAAGGTAGTGAATACAGACATATTCACTAGAAATGTTTTCAAGACAGATATGACAGTTTCATTCTTGGGAATGAATTAAATAGATCATCACTATTGAAATAATTTCTTGGTTTAATCTTTTGTTATTTAATTTTGAAAACTAAATGACTCTCCTCCCCTCTTACAAAGTTTCTGAATATGTGGAATACTTAAATTCCCATCATTTTTAAAAGCTTCCTAGCCAGGTACACTGCACTCATTTTTTTGTGTGTGTGTGTCTGTTTTGTTTTCCATGCTACTATAGCACCAATATACAATTGCTGAAATCTTTGCCAAAAGTGTTTCCCTGTGTTGTTTGAAACAACTGGTTCAACAATCTATTCTAAATTAGATGTTAAGCTTGATTTCAGATGTTGTACCTGTATTGTGGAAGGTATTCTCACAGACATGTGTTCACAAAGAAGTATGACTATTTGAGTCACTGTGACCATCTTATCAAAATGTTCATCAGGTCTACTTCATATTGTTCTGAATCTTCATCGTGTTTTCCTTTTTCAGACTGTCTGAAGAAACAGTTCTAGCTATCTGGGCATATGGGGAAAAGTACAAAGAAAAAATATACCTCCTGAAGATTAATGCCCTTACTAAATTACCAGTGACTGAAATGCAACGTTGTTGTAGCAATTCTCAGCAACAATATAAGAGGAATGATTAACCACCAAATCGCTGATGGCATAACACTTTGTGATCTCAGACTCAAGCTGAAGATATCTTATATGTGGATATTCAAGAACTAAATTGAAACATTTCTATAACTCATACATGATCACAGGTATTAGTTAGGCAGATGTTCTCATGGGATATTCTACATTCTTTTTCCAAAATACTCTTGAATACTTTTGAACATAAATGTAGAAGTCAATCTTATACCTCTTCAATATTGCAGCAGGGAATTTCTTGGAGGCTAAAGTATTCCTATCTCTTAGCACACATCACCACAAGCCCATTAATTAAACCCACAAGAAAACCTTTATCCCATTACAAATATGACCACTTAAGGTTTAGAAGACAACCAAATCTATCTAGGCTAGAATTAAAGTCTGTTAAATCTCTTGCAAATTGGTACACCAACAGCCCTCTCCATGGTGGGACAAGAATCAGTCACATAAAATGTGTTCAACCCACTCAGATTTACTCCAGGGAAGAATATCTTGAGTACAGAGACCTTAAAAAGAAATATTTTATATTGCTAAAACTAGTTGGCAAGAGCACAAAGAAAGGCTTAGTTATTTAAATTCATAGAAAGGAAGGGTACACTGATGTGAAAAATTACCACAAGCTCTTAGTTTCATTGATTCTTTGTATCATTATCTTTATAAGTGGTTGATTTTAGGAATTGATTGACTATTTCCTGCCATCTACTCCTCTTGGGTCTTTTACTTCATTCTGTTCTAGAACTTTCAGGTATGATGTTAAGTTGCTTGTATGGGATCTCTCCAATTTCTTTATGAAGGCATTTATTGCCTAAGAATTTTTCTTTTAAATCTGCTTTCATTGGATTCCATAAGTTTGGGTATGTGTCTTCATTTTCATTGAATTCTATAAAGTCTTCAATTTCTTTCTTTATTTCTTTCCTGAACAAGTTATCATTGAGCAGAAAATTGTTCAGTTTCCATGAATATGTGTTTTTGTTATCTTGTTGTTACTAAAGTCCAGGCTTAGTGTGCGGTGATCTGATAGAACACATGGTATTATTTCAATATTCTTGTATCTATTGAGTCTTTTTTGGTCAATTATATGCATAGTTTTGGAAGAGGTTCCATGATGTGCTAAGAAGAAGGTATATTCTCTTATTTGGGAGTGAAATCTTCTGTAGATATATATTAAATCCATTTGGTTCATAACTTCTTTTAGTTTCACTATATCTCTGCTTAGTTTCTGTTTCTATGACCTATTAGTTAAGTGGGGTGATAAAGTCTCACATAATTGCTGTGTGAGGTTCAATTTGTGTTTTGAGCTTCAGTAAAATTTCTTTTAAGAATGTGGGTGCAGTTAACCTCCAAAAACCAAAATACCCCAATTAAAAATGGGGGAACATATATAAACAGAGTATTTACAACTTTAGACTCTCAAATGTCTGAGAAACACTAAAAGACATGTTATAAAATATCCTTAGACATCAGAGAAATGCAAATCAAAATGAACCTGAAATTTCACCTCATGCCAATCAGAATGCCAAATCAAAAACTCAAGTGACAGCACATGTTGATAAGTATTTAGAGAAAGGGTACACTTCTCTATTGTTGGTGGGAATGCAAACTGGTACAACCACTCTGGAAATCAATCTGGCATTTCCTCAGAAAATTGGAAATAGTTCTGAAGACCCACTTGTACTATATATACCATTTGGGCATACACCCAAAAGATGTCCCACCATAAAACAAGGACATACATTCCATACTGTTCTTAGCAACCTTATTTGCAATATCCAAAAGCTGGAAACAATTTAGATGTCCCTAACCTGAAGAATGGATATGGAAAATGCAGTTAATTTACACAATAAAATAACATTCAGTTATTAAAACTGAGGATATCATCAATTTTGCAGGCAAATGGATGAAGCTAGAAAATATGATCTTGAGTCAGGTAACTCAGATCCAAAAGGACATGCATGGTATGTACTCACTGGTAAATGGATATTAGCCGAAAAGTATAGAGCACTAGGATACAACACACAGACCATAAGAAGTTTAACAAGCAGCAAGGCCCAAGTAAGAACATTTTTATCCCACTTAGAAGGAGGAGGAAAATAATCATGGGAGGCAGAAGCAGAGGGAGGAGCTACCTGGGTAGGAGAGAGAGTGAGAGAGGAAATGGGGGACAAGGTCAGAGATGGGGCAGGGGAAAAGGAGAAAAGCTAGGAAGGCCAGGAGATTGAATGGAAAGAAGTAGCCTCAGGCTTGGGAGGTAGAGGGACCCTCTAGAAAGTATCAGAGACCCAAGAGGTGAGAGAATGTCAGGCCACAATGTGGGTTACCTTAGCAAAAATGCCCAAAATTGGGGAGAGGGAACTCTAGAGGCCACCTCTAATAGATTGACAGGGCCTCAAGTGGAAGGACTGGGATACTAACCCAGAGTAAACATTTCTGTTCCAGAATTGTTCCTGTCTAAAATCACTGAAAGAAAAAATTGAAGAGACTGATGGAAAGACATTTCAGTGACTGGCCCAACTGGGGATCAATCTTATGTGGGGACACTAAGGCCTGACACTATTGCTTTTGCTATGATATACTTACAGATTAGAACCTGGCAAAGCTGTCCTTTGAGAGGTCCTACCAGCTGTTGACTGAGACAGACTCAGATAAATTACACAGAACCATTGTATTGTAGTCAGGAACACACATAACTGAATTAGGGGAAGGATTGAAGAAGTTGAAGGGGACGGCTACAACATAGGAAAATCAGCAGTTCCAACTAAAAGCCCAGATGCTAGGAAGCTTTCAGAAACTGAGCCAACAAGAAGGAACATAAAGAGGCTGGTCCAATGCCACTGGCACACACACACACACACACACACACACACACACACACACACACACACACACACACATACACATTCTGAGCTTCATTATGAATATATTGTCAAAAGTCAGTGATATAGTCAACATTATACTGACATGAAAAAATCTTCATAAAATAGCATAAAACAAGGAAAGCTTTACATACATACACATGCACTCACATATACCCAAACACACACATACACACACACACACACATAATGCAAACATATATCTTTAAAGTCCCTCATTAGAAATGCTTAAGGGTAGAAATGGTACAAATGTTATGATATTAGAATATACCTAACGAGCTATTTTCAGATAAATCTCAATCAAAACACAAAATTTAATATTTCATATATATATATGAATAATTTGAAATAATTTGGAGTTCATATATGGTTATTGCGATGATTTAATTTTATAATAATATCTACTACAAGTCTATGCTGCAGACATATTTTTATCTTCCATCTTGATTAAAAGACTATAGGTTCTGTTGCTTTGCTAACATTTTGACTAACAATAAAATATTTCATGGTACATACTCCATATATAATTCTCCTATACAGACCTTCCCAAATTTACCTGAACACGTCTTATTTACAAACATGTTAGTGCTCTCATAGGATATTCTACATTTCTTCTCTATCTTACTCTTTTATAATGGTTACTTGTATTCTGTATTACTTGGATCATGAAACATTTTGATTGTAAGTGCTGTATTCTGTTGGCTGATGATTTTGCATCTAGCATAGTTACAAAACATGGTAGAATTGAAGGTGTTTATTTAATGAGAGATATTGGCAAAATGGAGAGATTGTACAATAATATCCTTGTTTATGGTTTTGCTTCAAATAAGGTCATTTGCATATATCCAGTGTCTCCCAGTTGTTACATGGTGTAACTGTCCCTCATGTAACAGCAACAAACATTTTAAATTTTAGTCTTTGTGGCAATGTCCTTTGAAAAATATTCTTTTACAATCTCAAAACTTAAAGGCAATAAACATTGGTAGTCTCTAAATTGATGTTATACTACATGATATAGAAACTGAGGAAATAAAATACAAACATATGTATAGGCGCACTCAACAAAATATGACAGAAACATTCATGTTCTATATTATCCTCATTTCTGAAACTGGTCACATGGCCTTAGCTAGTATTTATAATTACCTTTCTCTACTATCCATTCTTCATTTCCTCTCCTGTCAGCAAGTACTTCGGCAGGTCATGGTTCTTGTTCTGGGGTAGTGCCCATGCTCTCCTTCCTGATGGGTCTGTGTCCTTTTTATCCTACCTGTACTGTAGTTCTGCATTGACTTTAATCACAAGATATGGTAGCACCAAGACATGCCCTAAAGGACCTATTGCATTCCAGTCATAAGCTTTTTTATTTCTATTGTGAAGAAGCAATCCAATTCTCCTTTGGTAAACATTGTTATTTCTTTCTTAGGCCCTGGGCTTAAGGGCATCAGAAATCCAATGTGCCTTGGCCAGTCTGAGATTTTAGTTCAATAAAATGTTTGTTGTGTCTCTTCCCAGTATAGCTCACCCATCTGGAACCAAAACATCTAGGCGAGCAGAAGTTAAGGTCTAGGAAACAGAAAGCAAAAATTTTCATAGTGGCTGACTACGGTCACAATGAGTGGAATTTTTCCCTTCTCTACACTATGGTTCTGGGACTCATTGATTCTGGCTATGAAGAAATGTGAACCTTATATGGAACACTTTTTCAAAGCATACACTGCCTTATGGAGAACTTTGTCTCAGGGGCCCCAGGCCACTGACACTTAATTGGCACTGCGATTGTGTCTTCAAAAGACTCAACTTTCTGTCTGGCTATCTAACTCAAGATTGTGCTGGTGCACCTCTCATTGATTGCATCATATAAAATTAGTGACTGACATGTGGAGGATAAAGTTTCACACAGTATATCCAACCACGTATTGCAATTTCCCTGAGCCTTAAAATCCCTTCCTCAAGATTAAACCAATAGATATCAAGCATCTCCAGCTCATTTTAAGCCATCTTGTTATAAATGCTTCAGCCAATCATTCAAACAATAAAGTTTTCTCACTTGAAAACTGTGAGAGCCTGGTATATGAAGAGTTCAGAAGATAACAGTGGATCCCAAGGAAATGGAGTTACAGATGACTATGAGACACCAAGTTGGATCTTGGAGTGAACCCATGTCTTTTGTAAACACAAGTACTTTCAACCTTGGAGCTATCACTCCATCCTGCACAGCAGTGATTCTCAAACTTCCTAATGCTACAAATCTTTAATACATTTCCTCCTGTTATGGTGAACCCAACTATAAAATTCTTTTCATTAATACTTCATAACTTCAAATTTGTTACTGTTACAAATTATACACACACTCACATGCATATATATGTGCACACACACACAACACACACACACATACACACACACACACACACACACTTCAGCATCTCAGGAGACAATTTTTCCAAACCTCATCAAGTAATATTACAGACAATTAGTCTTGTGATTTAGGAATGAATGGGGCTAAATCTCATGTGAGTGTCAATGACTTTCCTTGTCCAATCATTTCTGATGGTTATTTGCAAGCTGGCACAACTGCTCTTTTGCTTGACAACAATGTTCTACAATAGGTAAACAGCACTTATGCCTATAGTAGCAGATTTACTGTATATAATGAAGCTTTATAGAAATATAATAATGTATATGTCAACTATTTCAGCATCATTCATCAATTTTCATTCTATTTTTAGAATTATATGTTCCAAACAATTTTTAGTATTTTAGGGCTAACAATCATTGCATATCATAGAGATACTGCAGCCAGTAGCTATTGCCTACTTTTGAATGTAAAAGTTATAACCATATTTTAAGTATGAGTCATAAATGGGAATAAATAGCAAAACATGTCAACATTTGAACATAGAGCAACACTTTATTCTTTATTGCAATAATCAATGATAATATTTATCAAATATTTCTTTTTCATCAAAAGTAATATGCTTCAATTTCAGGATAAACTTGCTCTATAAAGTGCTTATGATAATGTATTTAAAAAATAACTGTTTCCTTTTAAAAGGCAAGTTGCTTAACTTGTTAAAGTATTCTGGCATTTGTAATTACATTATTTTTCTATTGATTATTTTATTACTTTATTTCATATTTTATTAAATTATTTATAATACATTGTAATGAAGTTATACAGCTTTATCTCATTATTTGGTAAAAACTAAAACTAGAGAACTGAAGCAATAAAGCTAACATGATTTAGCAATAAAGCAACTCAGTGAATTTTAATTACATTATTGAAAGTTATGCCATAAAGACTACAAAACAGGATTCTGCAATATGAGCCTTCATTACAGATGTAGAAACAAAACTATAAAATTACAAATCACCTAAAATATGTACTTATTTTAGTAATTCCTTTAAAATGAGAATACAAGATTAGTAATAACTATAGCCTTCATATTTTGAATGAGCAATATTTCATTAATACCATAAGGTCTTACATTTAAAGACCTGGCTGCAGACACAAATGGTGTGTTATTTGAAATCAGTGTTTCCAAATTTTCACTCCAATTCAATAGATATTTATTTTGTTTTATAATTTTATTTTTATTTAATGTCTCTGTGTATAAGTTTAAGTGTGCACACTTAATGGATTGTATGTGGAGAGTCAGTGTCCAAAAATGAACTTTGGGACTCCCCACTCTTTGAATTGTTGAGGCAGGGTGTCTCCTGTCCTTGCCACTTTGAATAATCCTGGCTAGCTGACCTGAAATTATTAAGACAATATATCTGTATTTTCCTCACATTTCACCATAGAAATGATGGAATGATAGCACTCAACTTTTTTACTATGATCTCTTGGTACTGAATTCAAGTCATCAGGCTTACAGGATAAGCCTGTATATCTGTTTATCCTTCTGGCCAGGCAACATAAATTTTGTTTTAAAATAAGATATAAAAGCCACTAGTAAATTTCTTCCCTTAAATATGTGTCTAAATATTCCATTCACAACATTAATAAATAATGTTCATTTGTGTGGCAATGATATAATGCTCAACACAAATATACAAAGTGTAATATATGTATATGGGGCAGGCAATACAAAATTGGAAATCATTCATCATATCTGTAAAAGGAAATCTTTTTAAATTAATTAATTAATTTTTACACTCCCGATTTTATTCCCCTCCTGATCTACCACCCATGACTGTTCCATATCCCAAACCTTCTCCACCCCCTACCCCAGTCTTCACAAGGACACCCTCACTGACCCCACCTGAATTCTGAACTTCCTGTGGCCTCCAGACTTTTGAGGGTTAGGTGCATCTTCTCTGACAGAAGCCAGACCTGCGATTCCTCTGCTGTACATGTGTTGGAGGCCTCATCTCAGCTTGTATATGCTGACTGGTTGGTGATCCAGTGTCTGCTAGATCTGGGGGCCCAGGATAATTGAGACTGCTGGTCCTCCTACAGGATTGCCCTCCTCCTCACCTTTCTCCAGATTTTCCCTAATTCAATCAGAGGGGTCGGCAGCTTTTGTTCATTGGTTGGGTGCAAATAACTGCATCTGACTCTTTCAGCTGATTGTTGAGTCTTTTGGAGGGCAATCATAGGTCCCTTTTTTATAAACACCCCATAGCCTCAGTAATGGAGTCAGTTCTTAGGGCCTCCCCTTGAGCAAGGTCCCACTTTGGGCCTGTGGCAGGACCATCCTTTCTACAGGTTATTCTCCATTTCAATCCCTGTATTTCCTTCAGATAGGAAAAATTACAGGTCAGAGCTTTGAACCATCTCAGCTCTTTGAAATTTTAAGCATTCAATGGTTATTTATTGGCCATGCTATGTGTATCTATTCATTCATTTACGTCCAATGTTTAATGATTTTCTGCCTTTGCTTATTCTTACTATTGACCCTTGTCCCAGCTAGCCATCTTTTATACCCTTCATTTCAGTAATATCAGTATGTTCAAGATTCACCACATGAGCCCTCAAAGAAACAAGAAGATTGAAATAAACCCATGAATCCTATCAGATTACCAAGGACTAAAGCTGGTCTTCAATAACAGCAATAACAACAGAAAGCACATATATACATGGAAGCCAAACAATATTCTACTCAATGATAACTTGGTCAAGCAAAATGTAAAGAATGATATCAAAGACTTTTTAGAATTTAATGAAAATGAAGACACAATGTACCCAAAATTATGGGACACAAGGAAACTAGTGCTAAGACTAAAACAAATAGCTGAGTGCCTTGAAAAAGAAATTGGAGAGAGCATACATTAGCACCTTGACAGAACACCTAAAAGCTCTAGGACAAAAAAAAGCAAATGCAACCAAGAGAAGTTGACTGAAGGAAATATTCAAATGCAAGGCTGAAATCAACCAAATAGAAACAAAGAGAACACTACAAAGAATTAAGAAATCTAGGACCTGGTTCTTTGAAAGAATCTACAGGAGAAATAAAGCTCTAGCCAAACTAATATAGGGCCCAAGACAGTATGCATATTAACACAATCAGAAATGAAAAGGGAGATATAACAACAGAATCTGAGGAAATTCAGAAAATCATCAGATCCTGCTACAAAAAGTCCTTATTCAACAAAACAGGATACTCTGGATATGATAGATAACTTTCTAGACCAATATCAGGTATCAAATTTAAATCAGAATCAGATAAACCATCTAAAGAGTCCTATAACTCCTAAAGAAATAGAAGCAGTTACTAAAGGTCTCCCAACCAATAAAAGCCCAGGATCACATGGATTTAGTTCAGAATACTATCAGACCTCCATAGAAAACCTCATACCAATACTGTCCAAAGCATTCTATAAAGTAGAAACAGAAGGAGCACTACCCAATTCCTTCTATGAAGCTACAATTGCATTTATACCTAAACCACACAAAAACAAAAAAAAAATTAGAACTTTATAGCAATTTCGCTCATAAATATAGACACAAAAATACTCAATAGATTTCTCGCAAACTGAATCCAGGAACACATCAAAAGGTCATCTATAATGATTAAGTAGGCCTCATCCCAGGAATGCAGGGATGGTTCAATATTCAGGAATCTATCAATATAATCCACTATATAAACAAACTCAAAGGAAAAACACCACAAGATCATCAGATTCTGAGAAATCATTTGACAAAATTTAATACCCCTTAATGTTAACAGTCTTTGAAAGACCAGGAATTCAAGGGTCAAACCCAAACATATTAAAAGCAACATACAGCAAAGCAGTAGCTAGTATCAAACTAAATTGAGATAAACTTGAAGCAATCCCACTACATTCAGGGATTAGATAAGGCTGCCTGCTCTCTCCCTACTTATTCAATATAATACTTGAAGTCCTAGCCAGAGCAATCTAACAAGAAAAGGAGGTCAAAGGAATATAAATGGGAAAAGAAGAAGTCAAAATATCACTATTTACAGATGATATGATAGTATATTTAAGTGACCCCAAAATTTCCACAAAAAAGTAGTAAGCCTGATAACTTCAGGTAAATGGCTGCCTATAAAATTAATTCAAAACAATAAATAGCCTCACTCTACCCAAAGAATAAACAGGCTAAGAAAGAAAGTATGGAAATGACACCTTTTGCAATAGTCCCAAATAACAAAATACCTCAGTGTGACTCTAATCAAGCAAGTGAAGCTTTGTATGAAAAGAACTTCTAGTTTCTCAAGAAAGAAATTGTAGATCTCAGAAGTGGAAAAGACCTCCCATGCTCATGGATCGGCATGATTAATATAGTAAAAAAGGACATTTTGCCAAAAGCAGTCTACAGATTCAATGCAATCCCCACTTAATTTTTCATAAAGTTAGAAAGAGCAATTTACAAATTCATTTAGAATAACAAAAAATCCAGGATAGTGAAAACTATCCTTAACAATAAAAGAACTACTGGGGGGAATCATCATCACCAACTTCAAGCAGTATTACAGACCAATAGTGATAAAAACAGTATGTTATTGGTACAGAGACAGGCAGGTAGATCGATGGAATACAATTGAAGACCCAGAAATGAACCCACACACCTATGGTCACTTGATCTGTGACAAAAGGGCTAAAACCATCCTTGGAACAAAGATAGCATTTTCAACTAATTGTGCTGGTTCAACTGGAGGTCAGCATGTAGAAAAATGCAAATTGACTAATTCTTATCATCCTTTACAAAGCTTAAGTACAAGTATATCACAAACCTCCTTATAAAACCAGATATATGCAGACTAATAGAGGAAAATGTAGCAAAGTACCTAGAACACATGGGAACTCAGTGTACAAAATGCCAATGGCTTATGCTCTAATATCAAGAATCAACAAATGAGACCTCATAAAACTGCAAAGCTTCTGTCATTAGGACAAAATGGCAACCAACACATTGTGAAAAGATCATACATCCAATAGAAGGCTAGTATCCAATATATACAAAGAACTAAATAAGTTAGACTCCAGAGAAACAAACACTATTACAAATGGAGTATAGATCAATGTTGCTGCTTTTAATATTCTGACTTTGTTTTGTGTATTTGGTGTATTGACTATTATGTAATGGGAGAAATTTCTCTTCTGGTCCAAATTATTTGGAGTTCTGTAGGCTTCTTTTATGTTTATGGGCATCTCTTTCTTCAGGTTAGGGAAGTTTTCTTCTGTAATTTTGTTGAATATATTTACTGGCCCTTTAAGTTGGGAGTCTTCACTTTTTTCTATACTTATTATCCTTAGGTTTGAGCTTCTCATTGTGTCCTTGATTTCCTGTAAGTTTTGAGCTAGGAGTTCTTTGCCTTTTACATTATTTTGACAGTTATGTCAATGATTTCTATAGTATCTTCTGCCCTTGAAATTCTCTCTTCTATCTCTTTTATTCTGTTGGTGATGCTTGTATCTACAGCTCCATGTCTCTTCCTTAGGTTTTCTATATCCAGGGTTATCTCCCTTTGTGCTTTCTTTATTGTTTGTATTTCCATTTTCATTCCCTTCACCTGCTTGGTTGTGTTTTCCTCTAATTCTTTCAGGAATTCTTTGTGCTTCCTCTCTAAGGGCTTCTATTTATTTATTTGTATTTTCCTGCATTCCTTTAAGGGAGTTCTTTATGTTTTTTATAAAGTCCTCCATCATTATCAAAAAATATTATTTTTAAATCTAAATTTTGCTTTTCTGGTGTGTTTGGTTATCCAGTAGTTTCATTGGTGGGAGAACTGGGCTCTGATGATGCCAAGTGGTCTTGGTTTCTGTTGCTTAGGTTCCTGTGCTTGCCTCTAGCTATTGGGCTGTCTCTGGTGTTTGCTTATCTTGCTGTTTCTGAGAGTGACTTGACCTTGCTGTAGGCCTCTGTGTCAGCACTTTTGTAGAACTGTTTTCCTGTTTTCTTTCAGCCTTTCCTGAGAACAGGTGCTCTGATTTCAGATGTGTTGGCGCTCCTAGAGACTATCTTTCCGTTCTAGGCTTAGGCAGGAATCAAAGAGTTGTGCTACTGATTGCTCCAAGTCTTGCATCCAGGGGGACCTGTTGACACTAGGCGATTCCCTCTTGGGTCTGAACTATGGGCAGAGTTTAGTCTTCTCTGACTTCTCAGGAGTGTCCACACTTCTAAGGGTCCAGCTTTCTCCTCCTTGGGATTTGGGTGCAGGGAGCTTTTTGGCCAGTTCATTTTGGTCCTGGGCACAGACCAGAAATGCAGGTACTGGCAGCTGCTCTCTGTTCCTATATTCCTGTGTCCAGAGGCACGGTGCAATTTCCCCTTGGACTGAGGATATGAAAAGAGCTGTACAGAAGTGGCAGTCTGTCCTGTGGTCTCAGGATATCTGCACTCCTGGGTGTCCATCTTTCTTCCCCATGGGATTTGGGTCTTCAGTTCTCTTTAATAGGGGAAACAAAAATATTCATAATAGGGGATATGGAGAGAAAGTTTGGAGAAGAGACTGAAGGAATGGCCATTCAGAGCCTGCACAACCTGGGTATCCAGCCCATACATATACAAGCACCAAATCTAGACAAAATTGATTAAGCCATTAAGTGCATGCTGACAGGAGCCTAATATAGCTGTCTCCTCAGAGAATCAGCCTGAGCATAACAAATTCAAAGGTGAATGCTCACAGCAAACCATTGAACTGAGAATGTGGTCTCTGTTGGAGGAGTTAGAGAAAGGATTAAAGGAGCTGAAGGGGATTGCAACCCCATAAGAACAACAATAGCAACCCACCAGAGCTCCCAGGGACTAATCAACCACCTGAAGAGTACACATGGAGGGAACCATGGCTGCAGCTGCATGTGAAGCAGAGGATGGCCTTGTTGGGCACCAATTGGTTGAGAGGCCCTTGGTTCTGCCAAGGATGGATCCCCCAGTGTAGGGGATTATGAGGGAAGGTAGGTGGGAAGGGGATTGTTCATGGAGGAGAACTCCCTTTAAAAGAAGGGGGTGTGATAGGGACTTATGGACTGGAAACCAGGAAAGGTAATAACCTTTAAATATAAAACAATATCTAATAAAAATGAAGAAAATTGTTTCATTTTAGTACAATATTATTCAGTTTCTGAATCTTTACAAATGGAAAAAATATAGGAATTTTTAAACACTTAGAGAATTATAAGCTGTTGAGTGGTAATAATTTCATTAGTTTGTGGTTTATTCTTATCAAAACTATTATCATTTTATAGCATCTTTATGAGTATAGAGAATGTCTGGTAAATGATTATGAAAAACAATTCATCAGCCCAGTCATAGATAGTCTGTATGACACCTTGTTTCAGAATATCAATGAAAATGGACAAGTAGACAGCCTCTGAAATGTGTTTAGTATTAAAGATACAATGTTCAACTGAAAACTAAAACTTTGCTTTCTTTCATTTAGAAATGTGTTAATTATAAAATTGATTCCCTCTGCATCTCATGGTGAATCAATATCAGAACGCTCATTAAAGTTCATGATTCCACTGGTACTATAATCTACATAAAGGATCAATAATGCTACCCCTCATAGAAGTATTGTGGAAACAAAAATTTTATCAGGATAAACTTTTTTTTGAACTTTGAAATTGATATTTTTTCTTAAAGTAGGGAATACTAACAGAATTGTTTTCATATTGAAATTTATGACACACTAGTTTAAAAATACATATCCATTTGGTCCTCCCTGTTCCAGAGAAAGCTGCATCTTCTCATGTAATGCCAACCTCCTCATATAGACAAGATGGTGAAGGTCGATGTAAATGGATTTAGCCATATTGGATACCTGGTTACCAGGGCTGCCTTCTCTGCATGTGTCAAAGTAGAGACTGTAGCCATCAATGACCCCTTCATTGACCTCAACTACATAGTCTACATGTACTAGTATGGCTCTACCCATGGCACATTCAAGGCTTAGAATGGGACACTTGTTATCAACAGGAAGCCTATCACCATCTTTTATGAGTGAGAACCCTCTAACATCAAATGGGGTGATGCTGGTGCTGAGTATGCCATGGAGTCTACTGGCATCTTCATCAGCATGGAGAAGGCTAGGGCTCACTTGAAGGGTAGGTCTAAAAGGGGCATCATCTCTGACCATTCGGCTGATGCCCCCTTGTTTATGATGGGTGTGAACCATGAGAAATATGACCACTTGCTCAAGATTGTCAGCAGTGCATCCTACACCACCAACTGCTTAGCCCCCCTGGACAAGTTCATCCATGACAACTTTGGCATCCTGAGAGGGCACATGACCACAGTCCAATTCATCACTGTTACTCAGAAGTTTGCATATGGGCCCTCTGGAAAGCTGTGGTGTGATGGCCATGGGGCTGCCCAGAACATCGTCCCTGCATCCACTGGTGATGCCATTGCTGTGGGTCAGGTCATCCCAGAGCTGACTGGGAAGCTCACTGGCATGCTCTTCTGTGTTCCTACCCTCAACGCATCCATTGTAAAACTGACATGCCGCCTGGAGAAACCTGCCAAGTATGATGACATCAAGAAGGTGGTGAAACAGTAATCTGAGGGCCCACTAAAGAGCATCCTGAGTTACACTGAGGACCAGGTTGTCTGGTGGGATTTCAACATTAAGTCCCACTCTTCCACCTTTGTTGCTGGGCCTGGCATTGCTCTCAATGACAACTTTATAAAACTCCTTTCCTGGTATGGCAATGAATAAGCAACAGGTTACCTCATGGCCTACATGGCCTTCAAGAATTAAGAAACCCTGGACCACCCACCCCAGCCCAGCAAGGATATTGAGAGCAAGAGAGTGGCCCTAATTTGCTAATTTCCCATCCCAATTTGGCCCCCAACACTGAGCATCTCCCTCACAATTTCCATTCCAGACTCCTATGTAATAGAAGGGCATCCTCGGAGTCCTCCCTACTCTCTTGAATACTATCAATAAAGTTCACTGCAGCCACAAAATACATTTCCCATTCCCAAATAAAAATTCTGGACAATTAAGTATATTGGTAAATTATTTGTAGATCTTTCTGTAGTGACAAAGCAAAAACCAAAAACACCAAAAAAAAAAAAAAAACAAAAAAAAAAAAAAAAAACAAAACAACTAAGTAAAAGTAGTTTTTAGGAAATCCATAACAAAGAAAAAAACAGAGTGATGGATGTTTATTATCAGATTGGGTACTCCTTTTGTTCATTCTAGGATCAGAGTCCATAGAATGATACCATACATTTTTTAAGGGTCTACTTGTTCATATTGAGCAACTTTCAAAATAATATTTGATTACTTATTATTGCACAAATTATTCTAGGCTGGAAATTTTGTTATTCTGTATCAGTAGGCTCTAGGTATGTGATAACATACAATAAGATTAAAAACTGAAATGGTCTTTCAAGAATAATATGTAGGGATTCTATTTTTACTTCTTTCTATGTTATTTTCATCTTTAATCAAAGAGGAAGAATGGTTTAATGGGTTTGTCATTATCATTTATCACATAGAAATATTCAAAGAAAAATGATTAACTTTTATGACATTTATTTCTTTGACTTAAAGAAGTATTCCATGAAGTTATTTAGAGAGTTTAAGTAAAATTTCATTGGTCGTATTCTTACTCCAATCACCAGTAAGAACACTACAATCACAGTGAAAGAATTAAACTAAATTTCCACCATCTGGCAGTTGGAATTAGGTCAACCTCCCCTTAAACAGGCAATCACACGCTATAGGGCAGATAAATGAAGAAATCAGTGTTCTCCAGAAGACTAAATCATGTTGAAAAGATGTACAGCTTTGTTTAATCATTTTAAACAACTTGTAAGACTATCAAAGGAATGCTTTGAATGAGAAATCTTACTTTATATAGAGAGGGAAACAATTGCAAGATGCAGGACTCTAAACTGTTTTTAGTTATCAAAATTTAAAAATTATATCCTTTGACAAATATTAATCTGTTTCACTATTCTAACTTTACAGAATATTCCAATATTATATTTAGTAATTTTAAGAATGAAAATTAATCTATTCTTTTGGTAATCAATACATATTTATTCAATCCAGTAATATAGAAAAAGTAGAAGTATATCACAATTATGTCACAAATATTATAGTTCTCTTCTTGCCTTAAAGTATCAATGAGTCAAACAATCTTAAACCCTACGTTTTTATTAGTCCTCTTTCTTGTAGACGGTTGTAGGTATTTTTGTTGACTTTGCATGCAAGAGATAGGTTTAAGAACTTGCAACTAAGAGCTGATATAAGGCTTACAGTAACATAAATGACAAAGTGTCAGCGATGACTGAGATGACAAATGACACAATGCATATTAATAAGAATTAGATGACATTCAATCACTGTCCAATAGTCTCAGTCATGTTGAAGGACAATACAGTCTTCAAATTCAGTACCCAAAGGAGAGGTGTAAGAGTCACAAAACAATGTATACAACTTAGTAAGTCAGCAGAAAACTGGCAAGGTTACGTCTACCTTCATGGAGGGGTGAATAATACCTACATAATTTTTGTATACATATTAAAGACCAACAGCAATAACCCCAAAATTATTGTATAGAGGTCATATCTACTCATATTACCACTTCTGGTCTCTCAACTGAATTTAGAAAGGAAAGAAATGAAATTCGATAGTGCATTCATTTTTATTTCATTTTTTGTTTTTATTTACATCACCATCCCTCATACTTTTATACATATCCCACACATATATTTGACCAAATTTTGTTGGTTGTCTAACTAATCAATCTGTTTGAGAAAGGCAGCAAATCTAAGCGAAATTTATGTAATGCTAGTATGCAATCTAGTGATATGATAAAGGTATTGTGTAAATTTGTAAATAATAGATTTCATGTGTCTAAAATTTCAAAGTACCATATAATCTATGTTTAACAAACATACATAGACACACATGTATATATAAACACTATGATGGCCCAACAGATTGGGAAAAGATCTTTATCAATCCTATATCCAATAGAAGGATAATATCCAATATATACAAAGAAATCAATAATTCAGACTACAGAGAGCCAAATAACCCTATCTAAAATGGGGTACAGAGCTAAACAAAGAATTCTCAGCTGAGGAATATCGAAATGCCAAGAAGCACATGAAGCATTGTACAACATCCTTAGTCATCAGGGAAATACAAATCAAAAGTACTCTGAAATTCCACCTCATATCAGTCAAAATGACTAAGATCAAAAACTCAGATGACAACAGATGCTGGTAAGGATGTAGAGATAAAGGAACACTCCTCCATTGTTGGTAGGATTGCAAGCTGGTACAACCATTCTGGAACTCAGTCTGGAACTTCCTCAGAAAATTGGACATTCCACTACCTCAGGACCCAGCTATATTTCTCCTGGGCATATACCCAAAAGACGCTTCAACATACAACAAAGACATATGCTTCACTATGTTCATAGCAGCCTTATTTATAATAGTCAGAAGATGGAAAGAACCAAGATGCCCTTCAAAAGAAGAATAGATACAGAAAATGTGGTGCATCTACACAATAGAGTACTACATAGATATCAAAAACAATGACTTCATGAAATTCATAGGCAAATGGAATGAACTAGAAAATATCCTGAGTGAGGTAACCAATCACAGAAAAACACACATGGTTTCCTCTCACTGGTAAGTGGGTATTAGTTCCAAAACTCGAATTACCCAAGATGCAATCCATGGACCACATGAAGCTCAAGAAGAAGGATGAGCAAAATGTGCATGCTTCACTCCTTCTTAAAAGGGGGAACAAAAATATCCATAGGAGAAGATATGGAGACAAAGTTTGGAGCAGAGACTGAAGGAATGGCCATTAAGAGCCTGCCCCACATGTGGCCCATATATATATATATATATATATATATATATATATATATATATATATATATATAAATAAAAAGTAGATAAGATTGATGAAGCTAAGAAGTACATGCTGACAGGAAGCAGATATAGATCTCTCCTGAGAGACACATCCAGAGCATGCCCAATACAGAGATGAATGCTAGCAACAAACCACCAAACTGAGAAGAGGACCCTCTTAGAAGAAGTATTAAAAGAGTTGAAGGAGCTGGCAACCCCATAAGAACCACAATGCCAAACAACCAGAGCTTCCAGGGACTAAAGCACTACCCAAAGACTGTACATGGATCCATGGCTCCAACTGCATGTGTAGTAGATGATGGCCTTGCTGGGCACCAATGGAAGGATAAGCCCTTGGTCCTGCAAGGTTGGATACCCAGTGTAGGGTATTGTCTGGGAGGAGGTGGGCAGTAAGGAGTATAAATTCGGAGGAACACCCTTATAGAAGAAGGGGAGTTGGAGAAGAAAGGGGCCTTATGGACAGTTAAAAGGGAAAGGGAGTAACATTTGAAATATAAATAAAGAAATATCCAAGAAAGAAAGAAAGAAAGAAAGAAAGAAAGAAAGAAAGAAAGAAAGAAAGAAAGAAAGGAAGGAAGGAAGGAAGGAAGAAAAAAGTTACTGAGACAGAAATAAGTTGAAGCATCCAAGCACTAGCACTAAATAAAAGACTACACCATTATTGCATGAGGGTTAAATTATGTACATTTTGCATTTTGTATCAATCTATAATATACACATTTGGCATTTCCGCATTAGGTTGCAGCATACAATAGAGGAGAGGAGTTGAGTACACCCAAAGTCATGGGCTTGCTCTAGTGTTCTTCTTTATTACTGTGATTAAAATTCATGAACAAAATAAAATTAAAGGTTTTATTTCATCCTTACATGTTAGTGTCTCATCAAGAGATCCTAAGATATACTCAAAGAAGGAGCTCTATTCTGAAACTTCAGAGGATCATACCTTTCTGTATTGCCCCTAGGCTTCCTTGCTTGGAATTTTTCATACAGCCTATGACTACCTGCTCAGAGATGACACCGTACACATGTTTGATCCCTTCTATATCAATTATGGATTACAAAATTCTTAGAGACAAATCCACAGGTAAACCTTACGAAGGCATATCTTCCTAGGCATGTCAAATTGACAGCAAAGATTACCTATCACAGAGATATAAAATAGTTTGGGAAGTATGTAGAACACAGTTACTTTTACTAGAAATGTAAGGTAAATATTTTAGATCATGTCTGTAAATTGGAGTAACACTTGAGAAGATGAGACAAGTATTTGATTATTGTCAACTCTGTCTGGATTAGATAATTCAATGAACGAATAACCAAAAATAGTTCCAAAAACAGCAACATTTATCTATTCAATGACAGATATATAAGTGATAGATGGATGGATAGATAGATAGATAGATAGATAGATAGATAGATAGATAGATAGATGATAGACAGTCAAAAATATATTGATAGGTTGGGAGGATGTAAAAGTCAACTATGTTCAGTAAAATGTTTAACAAAATATTTATATACTGACATGTCCATTGAATTTATTATACAAAATAGTATTAAAAATCAGGTGTTAATTAAAAACTAGAAATTTGGAACAACAAAAAAGGGAATATAGCAATATTGAAATATCTTATATCTGATAATAATACAATTAAATAAAAATCCACAGAATCATATAATTTTACACATCAATATTTATCTCCATAGAATAAAATAATGTGCTAGAAAAATCTACTTAAATAAAAGTTAAATGTAAACTTATTTTAAAATAAAACTAAAGTCATATATTGATTATATTTTATCTATCAAAAATTAATACCAGTGTATAGATAAACTAATGGACTAATAGACATGTCACAATAAACATAACATAAAAATTATGCCTCTCTCTAAGCTAAACTTTCTCAAGTTCACTGATGTCTTAATTTTTCAGTCTGATAAGATGTAGCAATACTGAGGCTTTAACCCTAGCATCTTCTGTGTTGATACATGCAGCTATCTTTGACCTAAAGATTTATGAATACACACACACAGACACATCACACACACACACACACACACACACACACACACACACACACACACAGAGAGAGAGAGAGAGAGAGACCTTGTCAATCAAATGATAAAATTCACTATGCAAAGTGAATAATTGTTCTCCATTATAGTTTCTCCAATACTAGGATAGATATTTCTATTTAAGCATACCAGACAAGTTAGATATATACAGGGTTACATAAAATGGAAAGAATTCCAGGAACTGCACTGAGATGAATAATAGCATGGATGTTTTTCCTCAGTAAAAGTTAATTCACCAGATGGCGAAGAATGGAGTTCTTAATCCACCTTTGTCAACATGTTTTCCAAGCATTATACAAAGCTTTTCAAACCAAAATTACTATTAAGTTCATTAAAACACAAGGTGATACATTTCAAACTTTAACTCTTCTTGGATTAATGTTCAAAACACACTTATTTGGACTCTATTATCCACTAATCTTTCTAAGGTTTACATGTGCATGAGAATGAATTTCAAATATATATATTCTTTCCCTGGTAATAATGAAAGGAAGAATTATGAGGGGATAATTTTGCATATTTTAATTAAATACTGTATTTTAGAGATGATAAAGAGTTAATGAAAAGTGAAATCTGTATAAAGCTTCACTAAAGTCATATGATAGTTGTAATGGCATGAGGTTACAATGTCAATATTATATTGAATAGATTATCTGTCAGTGATGACAATCAGAAAGCACATTATTGTGGGCTCACATGCACACTGATTAATATTGTATCTTTATAATGATAAATACCCTTTGTATTCCACACTTTGTGTCACAACTATTAGTTTTAAGGGTGCACATACTACACATAATATGGCACATCAAGACATCTAAGTATGTTAAAACAATATGAGTTTGTTTTTTATACTTGTCCCTTATTTACTTAAACACTTTCCTTAAGTGATTCCGAAGTCCAGGACCATGATAACTATGATGTCCTGTAGTTACAAATTAAGAAGTAAACTAACATATTTCCTTGAAGAAACATAAAAATGTATTGTACGGTATAGAGATCTCTACTTTAACTTAATTCACATAAAACTAAAGAATATAGTCTTTAGTCATATTTATTGAACAAAACGAGGTACATATTTTGATGAAAATTAAAAAGGAATGGTCCTAAGTATAGTCCTTCTCTGTAACTAGGTAAAGAAAACAAATGTCATTAAATCTTAGTGAAACTTTTTAGACTGTTTTGAGTACTGGTTTATGAAATATGGAATTTATTACATGAGATGATTCTAACACAGGAATGAATATAAAGCTGTACATTTGTCTCATGAGTGACTTATACATTCGATTAATTAAGATTGTTCAATACCATTACCATACCTGATATACCTCTGAGAACCTCAACAACTTCAGGTAGAGTTGATAATAATTTATTTGCATGAATCATGAGCTGTCAAGGAATAATCTTTTCTGCTGCATTAGAAAATATGTATTTTGGGGGTTGGGGATTTAGCTCAGTGGTAGAGCGCATGCCTAGCAAGCACAAGGCCCTGGGTTTGGTCCCCAGCTCCGAAAAAAAGGAAAAAAAAGAAAATATGTATTTCTATTATAGTCTTTTGGTTAGTCTTCATATCTCCTTCGTCTCTAGGATTAATGAAGATTATTACTATGAATTTTCTAGTAACAAGTATATAATAATTTTATAAATGTATATATTCATGACAACTCTATTATCATATATTATCTCAGATTTGCATCTCAGAGAAGTTAAATAACCAGTCAATTTATATAAGTTAGCATATCTAACAACTAGAAGAGCTATATTTCCACACGTGTTTTATATGACTCTTTTCAAACCTTAAAAATAATCACCGGATAAAAATCAAACGTATTTTTCTTGAGGATTGGGTTGTCAGGTGTCATATCGACATCTTCCAGTTCATGGAAATCTTGGTGGAACAAATATTCAACCTGACATCAAGGCAGGCTCTGTTGGAATAAAATAACTATATGTATTGTATTCTTTCCTCTCTCTTTATAGATCAATAAAAAGGCACTACAGTTTTCTATACTTAACAGAATTTGAATATAGAAAATACCAGAAAAATACAAAAAATATTCAATGCATCCTATTTTATCTTGCCTTCATGTATTACAGTGTCCAAGACTATTCCAGCCAGGAGCTAACAATTAGTGTGTTCTAGAATCTCTATGGAAATAATGGACATCATAGGTATTATATTTACCCTATAAATTATCTTATCTTGAATAGTGTAGTTATCTTGCCTTTCAGAGCTGATTTTAATGCCAACTTCAGTGAACTTGTGCAGAATATTATATCATGCTAGGCTCCACATTGATAGTAATAAAACAAGGTTAATAATATCAATCACACATTGTTACTATAAAATACTATAATACTGCAAATAAGGGTGTTTTGTAGAACATAAACCTATCATGGTCTGCAATTTAAATTATATATTGTTTCTGTGGTTGTTTGCATAATTACAACCTCCATAGACTCATGTGTCTGAAAGTTTGGCCCATAGGTGGTGACACTATTAAGAGGTGTGGCCTTATTGGAGCAAGTGTTCCCAACATTAAGAGGTGTGGCCTTATTGGAGCAAGTGTTCCCTTGTTGGAGGAAATGTGACACTGTGAGGGCAGGCGTTGAAGTCTTATACGCTCATGCTACTCCATTTTTACTCATAGTCTCTTATGCTCATTGTGGATTAATATATAGAACTCTCAACTCCATACCCAGCTTCATGTCTGTCTACATGCTAACATGTTTTCTGCCATGAAAATAATGAACTGAATGTCTGAAATTTTAAGCCAGCCCCAATTTAAATGCTTTTCTTTAAAAACATTGCTGGGGTCATGTTGTCCCTTCACAGAAATAGAAATGCTAACTAAAATGGTTTTCAAACAATTACAGGTTAATTCATGTATTTTCTGTACCAATTTTTTATTTTAAAATGAACACTTATGAGTATGGTAAATTGCCTAAACAGTTGTGAATTATTAGCACATTCTACTTTTATAAAAGTTTAAACTTTTGACCATAAATATATGCATTTGATGCATAACTGTACAATTTGTTTTAAATATATTTGTGGTGTTGTCTCAAATATATTGGTTATCACAAGAACATGTTTTATTTTATTTTCTGGCTTAAAATATAAAGAAACAAATTCTGTTATGTATTATGTATAATTAATGCATGAAATACTCATAAAATAATACATTCATGATTCAATAAACTATATTCACTGCAATAGAAATGTCATAATACTTCCGGTCTCCATCTGTGCCCAGAGCTAAGGCTTTCCCACAGCCCTCTGGACCCAAAACCTGCCTGGAAAGAGCTGGTCTTCAGGAGTACTTTCACTCCTAAACCCACAGGAGAGACACCACTTTTGCTCCACTAATTGTCCAAATGTCTGACATCAATAGGAGGAAAAGCCCTTTGTCCTGTGAAGGCTCATTATCACAGTGTAGGGGAATGCCAGGGTATTAAGCTGTGAGTGGGTGGGTGGGAGTGTGTCAGTGAGAGTAGATGGGTGGGAGTGGGACCATCTTCATAGACGCAGAGGGAGGGGTATGGGAGAGGGGAGAAAGTGGATAGCATTTTAAATGTAAATATATAAAATATCCAATAAAAATTAGTTTTATTTATAAAAAAGTCATAATAGTAAAATTCCTCATAAAAAAGAGCTTTGACACACTGATTCATTACTCCTTTTAAAACTCATATTTTATTTCTTATCAATTCATATTTTATATTAATATACTTTTCTTAAGAATATTTGGCTGTCTTTTTTATCCTATTTTTTCTACAAACATAAGATGTGAACAAGTGTGAAAGTATTAATTACCAATTTTATTTATAAATTAAGATCTTACCAAGTTCTATGTATTTGTTTCTGAATACTGCAAATATTGAGAGAGAACTTAGCTGTATCTATTTCAGTGTAACATAAATATTATGGTAAGTAGTAAAATATATTTTAATTACTAGGAACTAAAATAATTATAAACATAGTAGATTACTAGTGGAATTACAATAATTCAAGGTTTATCTACATTTTCATTACATCTGCATTTCTGCAGTTTTGAAAATTGTTTATACAATGAATACATATAATTCAACATAAATGATTTAAAATATGCATAGTAACCAGACTCTGAAATACACTGTGAATTTTATTATATCTTATATTATGTCTGTCATAATATTGGGGATTATTTATTTATTTGAACAAACAACATAAATGAAAATATGTCACATACAATAAGCACAAATCTTGTCTGCAGGTCCATCCCACTCTTGGACAAAGCAGTGTATAGTGTTACTGAGAGTTTTTATTATACTTAACAATTAGAAAAAATAAATGTTTTATAATTTTACAATATTATAAGAAAACAGGTTGCTCATATACTAAATTACTTAAATTACTATAATTTAAAGGTAAACTATATTAATAGGCACAATAAGCCAGGTTTACAGGATGTTTTTACTGGGTCATGAAAATACTCTATTAATATATACAATGTGTTGAATGTAACTGTCTCCATATCTTGTGACCTCGAAAACTGCGTACATAGGGAGTAAATTGTATATTATCCAAGTGGTTATAATGACTCAGGATTATTTTGTTAGAATGAAATTATTTTGAATAAATGGTATTTCTCATTAATCCCATTACAAGCTTTCCAAAATACAAATTATGGAAATTTTTTACTGTTTTTTAAAACATTTTTATTAATTCATTTAAAATCACATGCATCATATTTTGAACATATTCACCACTCACCTACCACTCCCTGACCTTCTCATTCATGGAAAAAAATCTATCAAATAAATTTGTGTGCTAGGTCTTTCACCAATTTTAAATGAGTATTAGAGCACTTAAAACTACACAAACATTAAGCCACTGTGTATCCATTAAGACCACAAAACCGTAAAAAGCAGTGAGTAGTGACAGTATAAAATTGCTGTTGCTAGAGGGAGAGAAGTATCTACTTACAGAGGCCAAAAAGATAAAGCCTCCTATATGAGATTGCAAAAGAAAACTTAGTAGTGAATCCTATGTGGGTATATTAAGACCCAGAGTCAGGAAGGAAAGTTAAGAGTATAAGAATGACATGTTGGAACATCTATAGTCACTTTAATGAGTTTTCAACTCCTATCTTTCAAAGCTTATCTTCTATAATGGTATGTGCTGCTATACTAGTGTCTCACAAATTACATAAAAATTCCTTCTGGAAAAACATTTGTAAAAGTCATCTATTTAGTATTATTCCAGTTTGCTGTTGCTATAGTAGACACTGTATATTGCTTTACTTTAAAACACCTCTGCTGGGTTTGAGTGCATTATTGTCATGATTCCATAAAATTTATTTTGCTTTTAACCTTATAAAATGTTTATTGTTGAAAGTAGAAATTTCCAATATAGTACATTTAGTAGACTTCATATTACATCTGTCATATCCCATCTCTACATTTCTCTTCATCTTTAGATAGAAAATCATTACTGGGTATTGTTAGTGTTTCTACAGGTACGTTGAATAGAAAATTGTGGCATGCAGGCGTATGCTTTTGCTTTTATTGTTCTGGTATCTATGACTTAAAGTTTTCTACTTGTCATATGACTCTTATGCTTGGATCCTTTGCTATGTTTGAGGAAATTATATATTGAAATAAAATGTTATTGTTACCTAAAGAAATGTTCAACATCTTTAGTCATAAGGGAAATGCAAATCAAAACAACACTGAGATTTCACCTCACACCAGTGAGAATGGCTAAGATCAAAAACTCAGGTGACAGCAAATGCTGGCGAGGATGTGGAGAAAGAGGAACACTCCTCCATTGTTGGTGGGGTTGCAGACTGATACAACCATTCTGGGAAATCAGTCTGAGGTTCCTCAGAAAAATTGGACATTGAACTGCCTGAGGATCCAGCTATATACTTCTCTTGGGCATATACCCAAAAGATGCCCCAACATATAACAAAGACACATGCTCCACTATGTTCATAGCAGCCTTATTTATAATAGCCAGAAGCTGGAAAGAACCCAGATGCCCTTCAACAGAGGAATGGATACAGAAAATGTGGTACATCTACACAATGGAATACTACTCAGCTATCAAAAACAATGACTTTATGAAATTAAAGGGCAAATGGTTGGAACTGGAAAATATCATCCTGAGTGAGCTAACCCAATCACAGGAAGACATACATGGTATGCACTCATTGATAAGTGGCTATTAGCCCAAATGCTTGAATTACCCTAGATGCCTAGAACAAATGAAACTCAAGACGGATGATCAAAATATGAATGCTTCACTCCTTCTTTAAAAGGGGAACAAGAATACCCTTGGCAGGGAATAGAGAGGCAAAGATTAAAACAGACACAGAAGGAATACCCATTCAGAGCCTGCCCCACATGTGGCCCATACATATACAGCCATCCAATTAGACAAGGTGGATGAAGCAAAGAAGTGCAGGCCGACAGGAGCCAGATGTAGATCTCTCCTGAGAGACACAGCCAGAATACAGCAAACACAGAGGCGAATGCCAGCAGCAAACCACTGAACTGAGAATAGGACCCCCGTTGAAGGAATCAGAGAAAGAACTGGAAGAGCTTGAAGGGGCTCGAGACCCCATATGTACAACAATGCCAAGCAACCAGAGCTTTCAGGGACTAAGCCACTACCTAAAGACTATACATGGACTGACCCTGGACTCTGACCTCTTAGGTAGCAATGAATATCCTAGTAAGAGCACCAGTGGAAGGGAAGCCCAGGGTCCTGCTAAGACTGAACCCTCAGTGAACTAGACTTTGGGGGGAGGCGGCAATGGGAGGAGGGGGGAGGGAACACCCATAAGGAAGGGGAGGGGGGAGGGATGTTTGCCAGGAAACCGGAAAGGAATAACACTTTCAAATGTATATAAGAAATATAAGTTAATAAAAAAAAGTATATAAAAAAATGTTATTGTTTCAGATTCATTTTTTGTTGCCTAGACATTGCAAGCTATAGTGTGTTCAGGAAAATGTTACTAGTCCTGTAAATGTGTTTTGCGATTGAGTTTCAAGGTTACTAATGTGGGTACATTATGGGCATGTTTTCAATGCCACTTATCATTCAAAATATTACTTGACTCAAGTGAAATGTCATATATTAATTGTAAAAAACTTAATTACTTTGATCTAAAATTTATTTCCATCCCAGTAAGACTTCACAAAATATAAACACAAATACATCTTAAATTCTATGAGGTCATTATCTGATTTCAACACCTATTTAAATTGTGACTTATTCATATTAGTTTTTATTGTGGGAAAAAGATTGGATATAACACCTTGTTGAGGACTACAGTAATCCTCCTGATCCCACCCCTTATCTCTGTCCCTTGTCTAACCTTCTCTCTGTTTTTATTCACTGTGTGCACACTGGTCCTATTGTCTATGGTTATCCTCAGCCATATTCTTGACTTTCATATTTGAAAGATGTCACAGATATTCATCTATGTATAGCCTAGATTTCTCTGGAATTTAATGTATTAAGCCACAATATGGTCAATTGATAGCAGCAAAGAAATCATTATGTGAAATTCACTTATTCTTTTATATGTTGGTGACTATTAATGGATTTGGCAACTCTTCATAAAATAAAAGTAGAATTGTAATTTATCCTTTACATATTGTTGTCCAAAAGTAATGGAATGCTAATATTGAACATAAAGACCAACATGATGAAGTACAGCTAAACATATATTTGACTACCAATTATTGTATAAATCACCAAAGTAGAAATATATGTTTGAAAATAGTTTACTAGAATAAAAATCATCAAATATCTAAAGAAAGCAGTCTGATTATACTTGAATAAAAGATACATGAAGTTGTAAAGGGCACACCATGAAAAAATTAACAAGCAGACTTTATTCTAAAATTTAAATTTCTGAAGTCATTTATATTACAGAAACAAAATAATTTCACTTGCTCTTTCAATAATCAGTAGTATTAAAATTAATTAGTAAGATATTACAAGTACAGTAGCTTAATCATATTTTTAAGTATTTGGTGTAAATATTGGAGAAAGAGACATAACTATGTTTATAATTTGATTGTTTCTATAGCTGAAAACACCTAGAGAAAAGAGTAGATATAATATGAAAATGTAGTAATTTATCAGGTTAGAAATGTAAAATAGAGCCAATTTGCATTTACATTAGCAAAAGATCAGTTGAAAATTTAATTTCACATTGATGTCAAACTTGATAGGATACTAAAAACTAAAGTCAACATTAAAAGTCAGTTTCCTATATGAAATAATAGTACTAACTTAAGAACAACTAATCTGGAAGGTTCTATATTCTTGAAAAGAAAGTCAGCATGTACAGCTGTGCTTTATCATATTTAGAGAGGGATTTTAAAGTGAATATAAAATAATACATTCCATATAGTTATGTATTTGACAACTGATACTGAAAAGAAGAGCAGATTCAACTCGGAACAAAGAGAAGACAATTGAACATATAGCCCCACAAGAGCTGCACATGTACTTTAGCATATGTCAGAATCATATATCTTATCCTATAAACAAAGAGTAGTCAAAAACACACTACAAGCTGAGATATGAAATAAGAACCATTGGGAATTCTTAACATTAGATTTAGGATGTAATCTTAGATACAGAAATAAACCCAAAATACAATAAAAATCATAGTTTATCTTTTATTATGGCTTCTATTTGAAGCATATTATTAAGTAAATTAGGAGACAAAATACATATCAGGATATCTTCTTTCCAAAAAATTTTGTAAAGAATTATAAACATGCAGAGTAAATTTAAATAATATGATAGAATAATCAATACTAAGAAAAAATGGACTCAGGGAAATGTGGATTGAAGGAAACTAAATGTTATTGCTCATGAAATGTCATTAAATGTTTATGAATTGTATAATTTGAACTATAATGCAATAGAGATTAAAAATATTAGGGTTGCAAAATATTCCCACCATAATAGCATATCAGGATATTATGATTTTAAAAAAATGTAAACATCCCACTACAAACCATTAGAATGATAGAAATTAGAAGACTGATGACTCCAAATGTTCACAATGAAGAGAGGAACAGTAAATCCATTAGTTTCTTCTACAGATACAAAACTGTTAAATCACTTTGGGAAAGAGTTCTATTATCCCTTATAAAATCTAACATATTTTCAAATCTGTAATCCAGTTTCCACCATGCCTGTACACAATTATTCAGAATATATCCTCATAATTGCAAAAGCATGGATAGAAGCAGGAAAAACTTCAATAAGTAAATATTTGGATAAACAAATTCACATATATGATGAAAAATAAGTTATTAAACTGTGAAAATATGGATGGAAGAAAGTTAAATGTTATTTATGGTGAAATAATAAAAATTATATATTGTAGATTTTCTCCTTCAACAAGTAGTGGTAAAAGAAAAAACATTAATGATTGCATAGAGGCAGTGATAAATACATGAAGCAAAGGGGGAATCTTAATAAAGGGAAATTATTCTGTTGAAATTGTGATATTTTCATACAGTTGTTAAAATGAATATAATGTGCAACACGATGTGCAAATTTTCAAGTACTGAATGAATGACCCTGTGTGTGTGTGTTTGTGTGTGTGTGTGCTCATCTGATGTATTAAATGTGTCTTGGTAACACAGTAACGCAAGGTCATGACAAATAACCTGCATTGGTGGGAAGGACTGGGGAGAAAACATAAGCAATATATTAATTTATGTTAATCAATAATCATAAATATCTTAAATTATTTTTATGACCATTTTGGTAACTAAATCATTAGTTAAAACATGTTAGGTTCAGAAAATGATAAAAAAAGATAATATAAAATAAGCAATTTGACATATTTAGAACCTTACAATTTGATATAATAATTACGGAACAAGTAGCATGAGCATCATTCATATTCTTTCTTTCTTTCTTTTTATTGGTTATTTCATTTATTTACATTTCAAATGTTGTCATCCTTCCCAATCTCCCCTCTACAAACCCCTACCTCTTCCCCCTCCCCTTTGTCTCAAAGAGGGGACTGTTTCTCCTACCTACCCACTCCTGTCTCACCACCCTAGCATCCCCCTATACTGGTACATCAAGCCTGCACAGGACCAAGGGCCTTCCCCCCCTATTGCTGCCAGATAAGGCATCGTATTATTTCTAATATTATTTATATTTGTAATATTAGTATAGTAATGGTGTTAACATAACTGAATCTAAAATTAGCACAATTGATGAATGTAAGAAAAAAGTACTCAACAGGCAATTGTTGCTAAGGATTGGCAAATTCATCAAAAACAATGTGTTGTTATCCTCACAATATAAGAAATGATATTTAACTTCTGGGCCAGCAACTCTGTCCATACAGATTCAGTACACCAAACCCCCTCCCAGAGATAGCTTGACTCCCAAGAGGTCTATAACAACCAGGCTCACAGTTTAGATCCCCCTGCCTCAATGCCTGGCTTAATTTGCTGCCTGTAGCTCTTCCCAGTTCAGACCCAGAGCTGAAGACCTTGTACCAGAGGCAGTCTGATTTAAAGAGGTCCATCATAACTAGGCTCACAGGAAGGGCAAGCTCTACACAGTCAGAAATAGCAAGGCCAGTAAATCTCTGAGATAACCATATGGCTAGAGGCAAGTGCAAGAACATAATCAAGGGAAAGCAATGCCACTTGGCAACCAACGTCAGAACCTAGTTCTCCTGGCACAGAAAGCCAAGGAAGCCCTACCCCACCTGAAAAGAAACATTCTGACCTAAAGTCCCAACTCATGAAGTTTATAGAGAACCTTAAAGAGGACATAAATAACTCCTTTAAAAAAATACAGAAAAACACAGGTAAATAGGTAGAGGACCTTAAAGAGGAAACGTGTAATTCCCTTAAAGAAATAAAGGAAAACACAAACAGGTGAAGGAATTAAACAAAATGTTCAGGATCTAAAAATGGAAATAGAAACAATAAAGAAATCACAGAGAGGCAAATTGGATATGGAAAACATAGGAAAGAGACCAGGAGTTACAGATCCAAGCATCACCAACAGAATACAAAAGACAGAAGGGAGAATCTCAGGCACAGAAAATACCATAGAAGATATTGACACAACCATAAAAAAATTACAAAGTGTAAAAAGCTCCTAACCCAAAAACATCCAGAAAATTCAGGACACAATGAAAAGGCCAAAGTTAAGAATAATAGGAATAGAAGAGAGTGAAGACTCCCAATTCAAAGGGCCAGAAAAGTATCTTCAACAAAATCAAAGTAGAAAATCCCCTAACCTAAAGAAAAAGATGAACATAAATGTACAAGAAGCCAACAGAACACCAAAGTTATTGGACCAGAAAAGAATTTCTTCCTGTCACAAAATAAGCAAAAGACCAAATACATTGAACAAAGAAAGAATATTAAAACCAGTAAGGGGGAAAGGCCAAAGACATATAAAGGCAGACGTATAAGAATTATACCAGATTTCTCAACAGAGACTCTAAAAGATAGAAGATCTTGAACAGATGTCATGTAGACCCTATGAGAACAAAAATGCCAGCAAAACTCTCAATTGCCATAGATAGAGAAAACCAAGATATTCCATGAAAAAGCCAAATTTACATAATATATTTCCATTAATCCAGCTCTCTAATGCATGATAGAAGAAAAATTCCAACACAAGTAGAGAATGTACATCCAAAAAAAACCCAAGAAATTAATTATCTCACAATAATCCTAAGAGAACCCCACACGCATAATACCATACCTAGGAACAAAAGTATCAAGAAGCAACAATCACTGATACTTAATATCACTCATTATCAATATCTCAATTCCCTAATAAAAAGACAAAAGCTAACATACTGGATAAAAGGACCCAGCATTTTACTGCATAGAGGAGACACACCTCAGTGACAAAGACAGACATTCCTTAGAGTAAAAGACTGGAAAACATTTTCCAAGCAAATTGCCCCAAGAAACAAGCTTTAGTAGCCATTCAAATATCCAATAAAATAGACTTACAACCAAAAGTTCCCAAAAAATATAAGAAAAGACATTTCGTACTCATCAAAGGAAAAGTCCACCAAGATGAAATCTCAATTCTGAACATCTGCATTCCAAATGCAATGGCACCCACATTTGTAAAAGAAACAGTAGTAAAGCTTAAAACACACATTGAACCACACACAATAATAGTGGCAGACTTCAATAGCCCACTCTCACCAATGGACAGTGTTAGTTAGAAGGTAGCTAATTTCTGGACAGATCACATCAGGCCAGCACAGTCCCAGAAGAGGTTTTATTGCTTGGGTGTTGGGGAGAAAGGAAGAGAAGAGAGGAAAAAAGGGGCGAGGGGTCAGGGTCTCAGTCTTTTATTCAGGCTGTGACATAGATGCCAAGAAATGAATGACAGGAACAGGTGAGGTGTTCACCAGGAGTGTGTGGCGATTGCCATGGCAACATAAGCAAGAGGGTTCTTGTTACCTAGGCAAGACATCATTGCAGGATTCAAAGGCTATCTGTAAAACTACTTCAAATGACAACATAACTCCTCTTTTTCTTGTCATAAAGAGAAGGGGGAATGTGGGAAGCCCTTTGTGAAGTGGGAATATGTTGTTGTAAAAATATAGAAATAAAAAAAGTATGGATGTCTTTTACCCCGTTATGTCTGCACCGCGGTGCCCCAACATATCTGCTAGGTATCTTGGCAGAAACACATCCTCCGCGGCGGCCCAGTGTCTCCAGCCAACGCACACTTTCCTACACTCAAACCCTCACATAAAAGAACACACAACACAATAATCCTTGACCCAATTGGTAAGATATAATTGCCCACCTAAACATACAAAATACCATCCATCCCTTAAGAACATTGGTAACAACCTGTAAATACACAGAATGCAATCTTAACATCAGCCTCCGTTGTCCTGCCATGGCTTCTCTCTTTCCCTCCTGTCTCTTCTCCTCTTCCTTCAAACTTCTCTCCCACCCATCTTTCCTTCTCCTCCAGTGACAGGCCTCCTTCTATCCTGTATTTGCCCCTCACCTCTATTTAACAAATTCAATGGGGAGAAGTTTCTGGTGAAGTCACCTGATTCCTGAATAAGTGACTAGGCAGCTGTCCTTGGGACAGTGGAATTAGCATCAAAATACAGATAACTCCAGGGCAAACCACAACAGGAATAGGGGCATTGGATCTCTTAAAATGCTTCCTGCTGTCTAGCTGGTGTCACCAATTTTGCAGTGTAGCTGACTTTTACCATCAAGGTCCGCTTGAAAATCATTTACATCAGGCTTCTCTGTGGAGAGTAGCTGGTAATCCTGTAAAAGGAACTGATTGTTTGGTTAGAAGCTTTTTGAATTTGTCATTGAAGGAGTATGGAAGCAAAATTAATGAGGCAGGGAGCAAACAGCAATGCCAAGAAAACGAAGAGAAAAGGTATTAAGAAGGGCTGTGTCTATTTCTATATAGAGTTTTTCAAACTCCAGGAATCGGATGCCCTATGTTCCCTGCAATTCTGGATGTCTCATTTTAACTGCAGGGTTTTATTTCTTTATATTCCAGATTCATTGACATAGAAACTGCATTCTTGGAGAAACAGGCAAAGACCACCTTTCTTAGCTGTTAGAACATGTAGTCCCTGTCAGTTCTGAAGCACCACTGCTGCCAAAGAATATATCTCTTTCTGGATGGTGAGCATGGTTTCAGACAATTCTTGAAAACTGTAGTCAAGCTGAAAAAGAGAACTTACTGTATAGGGTTAGAGAAGTAGTCAGTCCTTGCTTTCCAGCACCAGTAACGATAACTATCCCGGCAGTGACCAGGAGTGGCATAACCTGAACTGCTCTCGTTTTGTGCTGGCATCATGTCTATAACTAAGTTTGGTAGAAGCTCATTTCCATGGACTGATCCTAGTTCAGGGAACAGGAATGCTAACATGCAAATGCCTGACCAGGTGGAAGGTAAGCAATGATATAACTGAATGCCACAGACTTGACATATATTGGACTGCATGCCACCTTGGCAGGCATGAAGTATCAAGAGTTGTGGTTCTATTGTAGTCTATGGAGCTTAGCATACCTCCAGGATGTGTCCCAGATGTCTTTAAACAGTTTGATACTCCAAAAAGAAGGATAGAGAAAAGATTTGGGGTCATGGCAACATAAGAGTCAGGTCTCGTTTCACCAGCACATATAGTAAAATTGGAACAGTACAGAGAAGATTAACATGGCCCCTGTGCAAGGATGACATGCAAATCGTGAAGTGTTCCATTTATAAAAAGAGTCAGGGCAGCTGATAAAAGGTGAGGTTATTTGGAAGTATCACTGGAGTCTGTAATCGGCAAATGTGAGGTAGTTCCACAGGGTACAGATAGCCAGCACTCTTTAAATCTACCAGGTCAGGTGACATTAAGCACTTGGTATGCTGAGGTTAGTGTCTAAAGCAAAAGGCAAAATGACAAGTTAGTGCCATTTATGAAGAGGGGTCTAAAGGAGGTAAGGACCTCAAAGGAGTGTTTGACTGCTTCTATTTTTCCCATATTGAGAGATTGAGCAATTGATACTTATTTTCTCCAGATATGAAAAGTACTCACTGGAAATCTGGCTTGTTTTTTTTTTTTTAACAGAGTATTTCTTATATACATTTCCAGTGTTATTCCCTTTCCCGGTTTCCGGGCAAACATCCCCCTCCCCCCTCCCCTTCTTTATGGGTGTTCCCCTCCCCATCCTCCCCCCCTTGCCGCCCTCCCCCCAACAATCTAGTTCACTGGGGGTTCAGTCTTAGCAGGACCCAGGGCTTCCCCTTCCACTGGTGCTCTTACTAGGATATTCATTGCTACCTATGAGGTCAGAGTCCAGGGGCAGTCCATGTATAGTCTTTAGGTAGGGGCTTAGTCTCTGGAAGCTCTGGTTGGTTGGCATTGCTGTACATATGGGGTCTCGAGCTCCTTCAAGCTCTTCCAGTTCTTTCTCTGATTCCTTCAGCAGGGGTCCCGTTCTCAGTTCAGTGGTGCTGCTGGCATCGCCTCTGTGTTTGCTGTATTCTGGCTGTGTCTCTGGGAGAGATCTACATCCGGCTCCTATTGGCCTGCACTTCTTTGCTTCATCCATCTTGTCTAATTGGGTGGCTGTATATATATGGGCCACATGTGGGGCAGGCTCTGAATGGGTGTTCCTTCTGTGTCTGTTTTTAATCTTTGCCTCTCTATTCCCTGCCAAGGGTATTCTTATTCCCCTTTTAAAGAAGGAGTGAAGCATTCACATTTTGATCATCTGTCTTGAGTTTCATTTGTTCTAGGGATCTAGGGTAATTCAAGCATTTGGGCTAATAGCCACTTATCAATGAGTGCATACCATGTATGTTTTTCTGTGATTGGGTTACCTCACTCAGGATGATATTTTCCAGTTCCGACCATTTGCCTACGAAATTCATAAAGTCATTGTTTTTGATAGCTGAGTAATATTCCATTGTGAAGATGTACCACATTTTCTGTATCCATTCCTCTGTAGAAGGGCATCTGGGTTCTTTCCAGCTTCTGGCTACTATAAATAAGGCTGCGATGAACATAGTGGAGCACGTGTCTTTTTTATATGTTGGGGCATCTTTTGGGTATATGCCCAAGAGAGGTATAGCTGGATCCTCAGGTAGTTCAATGTCCAATTTTCTGAGGAACCTCCAGACTGATTTCCAGAATGGTTGTATCAGTCTGCAATCCCACCAACAATGGAGGAGTGTTCCTCTTTCTCCACATCCTCTCCAGCATCTGCTGTTACCTGAGTTTTTGATCTTAGCCATTCTCACTGGTGTGAGGTGAAATCTCAGGGTTGTTTTGATTTGCATTTCCCTTATGACTAAAGATGTTGAACATTTCTTTAGGTGATTCTCAGCCATTCGGCATTCCTCAGCTGTGAATTATTTGTTTAGCTCTGAACCCCATTTTTTAATAGAGTTATTTGTATCGCTGTGGTCTAACTTCTTGAGTTCTTTGTATATTTTGGATATAAGGCCTCTATCTGTTGTAGGATTGGTAAAGATCTTTTCCCAATCTGTTGGTTGCCGTTTTGTCCTAACCACAGTGTCCTTTGCCTTACAGAAGCTTTGCAGTTTTATGAGATCCCATTTGTAGATTCTTGATCTTAGAGCATAAGCCATCAATGTTTTGCTCAGGAAATTTTTTCAGTGCCCATGTGTTCCAGATGCTTCCCTAGTTTTTCTTCTATTAGTTTGAGTGTATCTGGTTTGATGTGGAGGTCCTTGATCCACTTGGACTTAAGCTTTGTACAGGGTGATAAGCATGGATCGATCTGCATTCTTTTACATGTTGACCTCCAGTTGAACCAGCACCATTTGCTGAAAATGCTATCATTTTCCATTGGATGGTTTTGGCTCCTTTGTCAAAAATCAAGTGCCCATAGGTGTGTGGGTTCATTTCTGGGTCTTCAATTCTGTTCCATTGGTCTATCTGTCTGTCTCTGTACCAATACCATGCAGTCTTTATCACTATTGCTCTGTAATACTGCTTGAGTTCAGGGATAGTGATTCCCCCTGAAGTCTTTTTATTGTTGAGGATAGTTTTAGCTATCCTGGGTTTTTTGTTACTCCAGATGAATTTGCAAATTGTTCTGTCTAACTCTTTGAAGAATTGGATTGGTATTTTGATGGGGATTGCATTGAATCTGTAGATAAGCTTTTGGTAAAATGGCCATTTTACTATATTAATCCTGCCAATCCATGAGCATGGGAGATCTTTCCATCTTCTGAGGACTTCTTCAATTTCTTTCTTCAGAGTCTTGAAGTTCTTATTGTACAAATCTTTTACTTGCTTGGTTAAAGTCACACCGAGGTACTTTATATTATTTGGGTCTATTATGAAGGGTGTCATTTCCCTAATTTCTTTCTCGGCTTGTTTCTCTTTTGTGTAGAGGAAGGCTACTGATTTATTTGAGGTAATTTTATACCCAGCCACTTTGTTGAAGTTGTTTATCAGCTTTAGTAGTTCTCTGGTGGAACTTTTGGGATCACTTAAATATACTATCATATCATCTGCAAATAGTGATATTTTGACTTCTTCTTTTTCATCTGTATCCCTTGACCTCCTTTTGTTGTCTGATTGCTCTGGCTAGAACTTCAAGAACTATATTGAATAAGTAGGGAGAGAGTGGGCAGCCTTGTCTAGTCCCCTGATTTTAGTGGGATTGCTTCAAGTTTCTCTCCATTTAGTTTAATGTTAGCAACTGGTTTTGCTGTATATATGTCTTTTATGTTTAGGTATGGGCCTTGGATTCCTATTCTTTCAGGACTTTTTATCATGAAGGGGTATTGAATTTTGTCAAATGCTTTCTCAGCATCTAATGAAATGATCATGAGGTTTTGTTCTTTCAGTTTGTTTATATAATGGATCACATTGATGGTTTTCTGTATATTAAACCATCCCTGCATGCCTGGGATGAAGCCTACTTGATCATGGTGGATGATTGTTTTGATGTGTTCTTGGATTCGGTTTGCCAGAATTTTATTGAGTATTTTTGCATCGATATTCATAAGGGAAATTGGTCTGAAGTTCTCTTTCTTTTTTGGGTCTTTGTGTGGTTTAAGTATAAGAGTAATTGTGGCTTCATAGAAGGAATTTGGTAGTGCTCCATCTGTTTCAATTTTATGGAATAGTTTGGATAATATTGGTATGAGGTCTTCTATGAAGGTCTGATAGAATTCTGCACTAAACCCGTCTGGACCTGGGCTCTTTTTGGTTGGGAGACCTTTAATGACTGCTTCTATTTCCTTAGGAGTTATTGGGTTGTTTAACTGGTTTATCTGTTCCTGATTTAACTTCGGTACCTGGTATCTGTCTAGGAAATTGTCCATTTCCTGCAGATTTTCAAGTTTTGTTGAATATAGGCTTTTATAGTAAGATCTGATGATTTTTTGAATTTCCTCTGAATCTGTAGTTATATCTCCCTTTTCATTTCTGATTTTGTTAATTTGGATACACTCTCTGTGTCCTCTCGTTAGTCTGCCTAAGGGTTATCTATCTTGTTGATTTTCTCAAAAAACCAACTTTTGGTTCTGTTGATTCTTTCTATGGTCCTTTTTGTTTCTACTTGGTTGATTTCAGCTCTGAGTTTGATTATTTCCTGCCTTCTACTCCTCCTGGGTATATTTGCTTCTTTTTGTTCTAGAGCTTTTAGGTGTGCTGTCAAGCTGCTGACATATGCTCTTTCCTGTTTCTTTCTGCAGGCACTCAGCGCTATGAGTTTTCCTCTTAGCACAACTTTCATTGTGTCCCATAAGTTTGGGTATGTTGTACCTTCATTTTCATTAAATTCTAAAAAGTCTTTAGTTTCTTTCTTTATTTCTTCCTTGACCAGGTTATCATTGAGTAGAGCATTGTTCAATTTCCTCGTATATGTGGGCATTCTTCCCTTATTGATATTGAAGACCAGTTTTAGGCCGTGGTGGTACGATAGCACGCATGGGATTATTTCTATCTTTCTGTACCTGTTGAGGCCCGTTTTTTGACCAAGTATATGGTCAATTTTGGAGAAAGTACCATGAGGATCTGAGAAGAAGGTATATCCTTTTGCTTTAGGATAGAATGTTCTGTAAATATCCGTTAAGTCCATTTGGCTCATGACTTCTCTTAGTCTGTCTACGTCTCTGTTTAATTTCTGTTTCCATGATCTGTCCATTGATGAGAGTGGGGTGTCGAAGTCTCCTACTATTATTGTGTGAGGTGCAATGTGTGTTTTGAGCTTTAGTAAGGTTTCTTTTACGTATGTAGGTGCCCTTGTATTTGGGGCATAGATATTTAGGATTGAGATTTCATCTTGGTGGATTTTTCCTTTGATGAATATGAAGTGTCCTTCCTCATCTTTTTTGATGAATTTTAGTTGAAAATTGATTTTATTTGATATTAGAATGGCTACTCCAGCTTGCTTCTTCTGACCATTTGCTTGGAAAGTTCTTTTCCTGCCTTTCACTCTGAGGTAGTGTCTGTCTTTGTCTCTGAGGTGTGTTTCCTGTAGGCAGCAGAATGCAGGGTCCTCGTTGTGTATCCAGTTTGTTAATCTATGTCTTTTTATTGGGGAGTTGAGGCCATTGATGTTGAGAGATATTAAGGAATAGTGATTATTGCTTCCTGTTATATTCATATTTGGATGTGCGGTTATGTTTGTGTGCTTTTCTTCTCTTTGTTTTGTTGCCAAGACGATTAGTTTCTTGCTTCTTCTAGGGTATAGCTTGCCTCCTTATGTTGGTATAGAGCTTACCAACAACTCCTGTTTCCCACCTGGGATTCCATGGGTCTCGTACATAGAAGAAGAGGGTCTTGCATTGTTGATAGAAGATGTGATTGGTCTCTGATACTAGGATATTTATCTTGCAATACAAATATGTGCAGCTCCCATATTTGTCTGACCATATTTATAATCATCTTTCATCTTGCCAAAGAGGAACCAAACAAAGAGGTCATAATATTTAGATGGAATGGTGGATATAGGAATGACACTAGTTTGGATCTCTTCCAGTATCAGGCTATGGAGCAGTTTCCTCACCCTATTTGGAAAGACTGTTTCTTATCAGAATGGGGGTCTTGATGGAAATGAACAGCAAGAGGAGAATGAGAAACGCATGTCTAATCCAGGGGGGTGGAGCACAGCTGCCTAAGTAGAGTCTCATTTATCTAGGATTGGGGACAATGTAGGTGGTCTCAATGTCTTCTGAAATTTAAGGATCGTGTTGAGGTTGATATGTAGGGAGAAGTGTCATTTTGAGGTGGAGGGGGTGAAAGGTTTGAGTTGAGGCAGGAACACCCAATGAGATAGTCTCTCATGCTTAGCAACTATAAAAAAATTACCCTGAAAGGGCCCTACCATTTAGGAGAGCAAGGTGAGAGTCAATGGTCTTAATGGATTAGAAGAACTTGATCTTCAATGTTGATAGGCAGTGGTTATGGGACAGTGTGTAGCCTTGGTAGACGGTGATCAGCAATGTTTCATAAGAAAGAAGAAAGGTGGCAAAGTAATTGGGTAGGTAGATGAACAGGGAGGGGAGAACATTTAAGTGAAAGACCAGGAATTAGGATCTGTTGTCCATAAAAGAGTTTGAAAGGTGAGATGAAGAGTGATCGCTAAGGGAGAGCTCATAACTTGAAAAGAGCCAGAGGTATAAGTTTTACCTAATTGAGGTGAAGTTTCTGTGACAGTTTGACAAGATTAGTTTTTAGAGAATAGTTAGTTCTTTTCCAGAAGATGGAGGTGGTAGGGAATATGAAAATGGGAGGCCTGTCTAGGGCTTTAGATATAGTTTGAGAAATTTGGGAAGTGAATTTATTATCATTGTCTAACTGGAGGGAAGCTAGGACACCAAGTTGTGGTATGATCTCATGAAAGAGGAAATAAGAAAATCTCTAAGCCCTTTTCTTAGTTGTGGGAAGTGCCTCCACTTACTTTGAGAAGATGTCCACCAAGACCAGGAGATACTTGACATGTTTAAGAGTGGGGACGTCAGTAAGGTCAAGTTGCCAGTCAGTTCCAGGGAGGAAACCTCTAGCCTGATGTGTAGGAAAAGTGTGTTGTGATACCTGGAGTTGAATTCTGATATCTGATAGAATTTGCAAAAGACAATAATAGATTTTAAGAAACTTAAGTCCTCAGGAGTAGGTTGTAGTTTGTTAGGATGAAAGTGTTGGTGAAGATAAGGCAGAGCTTCATGAGTGTGAGGGAGTGAGAGTAGGAATGTGGGTAGTAGTGTAAGAATATTATGAGAAGGGTGAGTTGTGTCTAGGCCACTAAGGGCTACAACTCTAGCTACCTCATGGCTCACTTGTTTCTCTTGGAAAAAATAGAGTCATCATTATGGCGTGGTCTGCAGTGGACAGTCCCAGAAGCTGTGGGAAGATGGGAAGCCTTTAGCATGGCCATAATTTGTTTTGCATTAGTTACTAATCCTCATTTGTCATAAGTAACCCATGTTCCTTCCAGATAGAAGTGTGGGACAGGAGGATATGGAAAGTATATTTGAAGTCTATGTAGATGTTGAGGGAATGTCCTTGTACCAGTTGAAAGGCACAGGTAAGGGCTATTAGTTCAGTCTGTTGTTTGTTGATATGAGCAGAGAGGGCCTATGCCTCAGCCACCTCTTTGTCTAACACTATAGAATAGCCAGCTCTTATGGCCTTGACATGTAGAAAGGAGCTACCATCCACATACCAGGTATAGATGTCCTGAGGCAATGTGCCCTCATGTATATTGTGAAGACTGACACAATAGTTCCTCTAAAGTTTCAGGGCCAGAGTGTGTTAGGGAGTGCTTAGTATTTGGTCTAAGAAGATTGGAAATATTAAGAGATGTCCATGATTGGAAGGAGAGTGTGTAGTCTTCTATTAGTGCCACCTAAAGAAAAGAACCCTGAATGGAGTTAGAGTCTCTAAGCCTCTATAAGTTAGGAGATGTAACAGATTATGAGAAGACAGTTATAGGTGACACAAAGATTAATTCTTTTTGACTCTTGAATAAGGAGTTCCATGACCACTAAGAAACAAATGCAAGGTACCTATCTCTGGACAGTTAGATCCTTTCTTTTTTTTTTGACATGCATGCTACAGGTGCAAAAGAGGGTCACAGTTGGTGACCTAGGACTCGAAAGGCAAATCCATCCATTTCAGTTATGTAGAGGGAAAAAGGACAAGTCAGGTCAGGTAGGTGTAAGGCTGGGGTCTTAATGACAGCCTGTTGTAGCCTTTAAGAAGGCTTAGTAACAAGCCACTACCTAAAGACTATACATGGACTGATCCTGGACTCTGACCTCATAGGTAGCAATGAATATCCTAGTAAGAGCACCAGTGGAAGGGGAAGCCCTGGGTCCTGCTAAGACTGAACCCCCAGTGAACTAGATTGTTGGGGGAGGGCGGCAAGGGGGGGAGGATGGGGAGGGGAATACCCATAAAGAAGGGGAGGGGGAAGGGGGATGTTTGCCTGGAAACCGGGAAAGGGAATAACACTCGAAATGTATATAAGAAATACTCAAGTTAATAAAAAAAAAAAGATATGTATCTTCCCAAAAGATCCAATAAGTTTTTATGTCTGAATAGTTTGTGATTCCTGTTTGGAAATAGATCGATTGCTGAAGTAGTCTGGATAAGATCTTTCGAGGGAAACAATGTGGTGGAAAAGACCCTATCATGGCATGACCACATGGAGAATCCATTAATCAGAGATGATGAGACTTCAAACATTTGACTCTCAGAAGCTCAATGAACAAGCAGACTCTGAGAGACATTGAGTTTGAATCTGTGTTCCAGAGTTGTGGAAGAGATTTTCAGGTTTTAACACACTAATTTTTGTTATTTCCCATTAGCAGAAAAAGGCACTATTAAGTGACTGATATGTTTGGGTTGCTGTTAACAGTTTTCAGCAAATAGTTGCTTGTATAACTTAGAAAAAAGATACAATTCTTTGTAAAAGACAGAAATAATTTTTATATTTTATATTTTGTGTCTTATATTATGAACTCTTATTAGTGCTAAGGACTTTATATCATATTCTTTGTTGTGTCATACTTATATTTAACTATTAATATGTCAGAATTTAAATAGAAAAAAAAAGACGGCTTAGTGTCTTATATTATGAACTCTTATTAGTGCTAAGGACTTTATATCATATTCTTTGTTGTGTCATACTTATATTTAACTATTAATATGTCAGAATTTAAATAGAAAAAAAAAGACGGCTTAGTAACATGTTTGAGAAGAGGTTTGTGGGTGGAGCCAAACACTACTTCATATAAGGGGTGAGAAAGGAGGGAAAATAAAGGAACCTAAGAACATAAAATGACTAGTTCTAGGATATACATGGACTGACCCTGGGCTCCTACTTCATAGGTAGCAGAGAATAGCCTTGTTGGAGCACCAGTGGAAGGGGTAACCCTTGGTCCTGCCAAGGTTGGACCCCCATTTTAGGGGATTTTTGGTGGGGTAATGGGGGGAGAATGGGGAGGGGAACACCCACATAGAAGGGGAGAGGGAGGGGTTAGGGGGCTGATGAATGGGAAACCAGGAAAGGGAATAACATTTGAAATGTAAATAAGAAATACCCAATATAATAAAAATGGAGGAAAAATAAATGAAGGATAGTGTTGTAAGGTAAAAAAATTTAAGTGACAGTCATAACAGCAATTAAAATAGAAATTCATACATTAGCATAGGAAACATTGGATTACTAAAGAGATTACAGAAGGTATCAATATATCTAATTTCAGTTTAGGCTACAATAACAACAACATACACAGTGTGATATTGGTATAAAAAGAGACACATATATCAATGTGACAGAATAAGAATACATTTCCAAGTTTATAAGACTAGATTATCCAATTTTCAGTAAATATACCTAAAGTGTATACACTTGAGAAAAGACAGCATCATCAAAAAATGAATATGTGAAAGCTGGATGTCTAACTACAGAATAATAAATTTAAATATTTATTTCTCAATCTGCACATCAATGACTTCAACATAAGATCAGAAATTCTGAATAGTTATGAGAACAAGTGAGAAATACACTTCAAGAAACATTCATAAGGACTTTATTAATAGGATTCTCATCATTATGAAATTAAGGCCAATAAACAACAAAAGGGATGTTGTGAAATTAAAAAAAGGAACTGTTAGTAAAATGAAGAAAAACACTAAAAGTGCGAGAAAGTGAAGAAAACCTTTGACATCTACAAATTTGTTGGAAGATCTGTATCTAGAATATATGAAATATGCAAGAAAATAAACATAAAGAAAACAAAAAAAGAGATTAGAAATACCTAGAAGACCTGTCTTTTGTTTCCAACAACAACAGTGACAGTGGACATTGGGTTACTCAACAGTTCTAATTCTGACCTCTGTGGGCACACACATATGATAAAATTCTCTATCCTATCTACCTCCTTCAGTCCCCATTCTCAATGCACACTAAAAACAAAATAAAAATATAGTTTTAAACTACTATGTTAATCATTGGGACATGCACCTAAACAGATTTCAAAAATGAAGAAATATAAATGACTAAATATTTTAAAAGTGTTGAACATCATTTGGCATAAGGGAAATAATAGTAAGGATGTATAGAAACAGGAATACTTATCACTTTTGGCAGAGGTTTAAACTGATACAACCATTATGAAGTTCATTAGTGAAATTTCTAAAACATATAAAAACAAAAATATAAGATTCACCTATATGACTCATGGGCAATCTATTCAAAAGACTCTCAAAAGAAAAATAATACATCTATGTTCATTGCACCTTAAGTTATGAGTTAATAAATTGAAATTAGCCGATATAGCCTCCAAGTGGTGAATGAAAAATTTAAAAGATGTATGTGGTAGTTTCAACATGCTTGACCTGTAGGAAGAGCTACTGTTAGGAGGTGTGGCTTTGTTCTTCCTACGTGGTTACAAACCCCTTTAGCTCCCTCAGTCCTTTCTTTAACTCCTCCATAGTGGACACCATTCTCAGTCCAGTGTTTAGCTGCAAGCATTTTCCTCTGTATTTGTCAAGCTCTGGCAGAGTCTTTCAGGAAACAGCTATATCAGGCTCCTGTCAGCATTCACTTTGTGGCATCTGCAATAGCATCTGGTTTTGGTGACTGTACATGGGATACATCCCCATGTGGGTCAGTCTCTGCTCCACATTTGTCTCAGTATCCCCTCCTGTGGGTACTCTGTTCCCCCTTCTAAGAAGGAATTAAGCATCAACACTTTGATCATCCCTCTTCTTGAGCTTCATGTGGTCTGTGGATTGTATCTTGGGTTATTTGAGCTTTGGGGCTAATATCCACTTATCAGTGAGTGCATACCATGTGTGCTTTTTGTGATTAGGTTACCTCACTCAGGATGATATTTTCTAGTTCCATCCATTTGCCTATGAATTTCATGAAGTTGGAGCATCTTTTGGGTATATGCCCAGGACACCCAAGAGCTCCCATGGACTAAACCACCAACAAAAGAGTACACATGGAGCAACTGATGACTCCAGATTCATATGTAGCAGAGGATGGCCTTGTTGGCCATCATTGAGAAGAGAGACCCTTGGTCCCAGAAGGCCTATACCCCAGTATGGGGAATGCCAGGCAGGGAAGAGGGAGAAGTAAATGACAGGTAGAGGAGCACCCTCATAAAGTAGGAGTAGGGTGGACTGGATAGGGTTTGCTAGAGGGGAAACCAGGGAAAGGAGATAACATTTGAAATAAAGAAAATATCCGATGAAATAAAAAACTAAAAGAGAAAAAGAAATTATTTATTCATACCTTAAACAGGGGTTCTCGACCTGTGAGTCATGAACCCTGAGGGTGAGGTCCACTGGGCCTTTAAAATGGTCTCTTGACTGCCAGAAAAGTCAGATATTTAAATTGTGATTCTTAATAATAGCAAATAACATTGACGAATTGGCAAGAAAAATAATTTTGTGTTTGGGAATCACTACAATATGAGGAACTGTATTAAAGGGTTGAAGCTTTAGGAAGGTTGTAAATCACTGTCTTAAAGGGATATTTGTGTGCCTCAATTGGGTGAGACCAATTTACTTATGAAGGCCACTATTCTACACTAGTGGCATAAATCTGGGTATGTTCTCTTGTTGTTTATGAGACAAGCTTTTCTATGTAGCCTTGGCTGGCCTCAAACTCAGAGTTTTGGCCTTCATAATGGTGGCCTTATAGTTGTGCACCACCAACAAAAGGAGGACTGGCATTAGTAGAAGTGTGTCACTGAGTGCTCAGACTCTACTCATTGCAGAGAGAGCTTCCTTCAAGATGCCAGAGGATGCCAGCCTCTCCTGGACACCTTTGGGTCAAGATACAGACACAGAACTCGCAGTTCCTTCTCCAGCAGCATGTCTGCATACATGCTGGCATGCTTCGTACTATGATGATAATGGACTAAACATATGAAACTGTAAGCATGTCCCATGTAAATGTTTTCATTTATAAGAATTGCCTTGGTCATGGTGTCTGTTCACAGCCATGGAAACCCTAAAATAATGTAATAGTCACAGTAGAAATTTATTCATTTTAGTGATAAAAGAAATTATGAAATTTGTTAAAAATTGGTGAAATTTGAAAATACTATTCTATGTAATGTAATTCCCAAAAGTTTAAAAAAAACATGTTCTTCCTTATATAAAAATCAAAGCTTTGAATTTTTATACATGTGTATTTTTTTAAAGTATGTATAGCGCTCAGAAAGCTATAAAGGGCCCAGGAAAGGGATAGGGGAAGAGGACTTTAGTGGAATGGGGAAAATGTAACACATGCAATATGAAGGTGTGTATTGTAGAAATCTGGGAGTAAAAGGTTTAAGCAGTGATGGGAAAGGGATTTAAGTTAATAGCTGTTGGTAAACAAAACTAAGGATGTATGAAAACATTCTATAGAAAACAGCCATGTTATGAGCAATAATCTATACTTTAAAATAATTTTGAAAAATGTAAAGAGTTTGAACACAATCATGGGTTGTTAAATGTAAAGCTTACTACCATGGTGTTATTTGTCCTGCAACATGCCTTCTGAACTTACAACTCTCACTTCTCTACAGTTGGAGCCCCTTTTCTGGTTATTCCATTTCATGCTTCATATGTTTGTATCCTGTTATTCCCTCCCAAACTTCACCATCCATCCTATGGTCCCATTATATTTTCAAGGCCTCTATAATTATTCCATGTTGTATATACACATCTGAAGATTTAGAGCTAGGAACCTTAGATGACAAAAACGTGTGGTATTTTGTCTTTTTGGGTCTGTGCTATTTCGCTTAATATAATCTTTTTCAGTCCATCCATTTACCAATAAAATTTATGATTTAATCTTTTTGATGGCTTGATAATATCCCATTGAATATAAGTATTAAAATTTAATTATCCATTTATCTGTTAAGGGCATTTAAGTAGCTTCTAATATTTCCTGGGTCTTATGAATAAGATGACGAAGAACATGTCTAAACACGTATCTGTGGAGTAGGATATCAAGTCCTTTGGGCACACACCAAGGAGTGGTATATCTGTGACTTAGCTAGTAAGTTTATTTGTAGTGTCTTGAGGATTCCCCATACTCATTTCTAGAGTGTATGTACCCGTTGTTATTCCCACAATCCTAGAAATGGCAGCATTAAAAAAAGTAGAATAGTGGCTCTGTCAATGGACATGAAAATATAGAAGGGAGTAGTATCATGCTTTTCCTAAAGAAAACAACATCAGGAAATCAATGACTACTGAGATAGAAAAAATTAGGTTTTCCCAGGGATGTGCTTCCTTGTTTATTGCTTAATACAAAGTGTCAAAGAGTTTGGTATCTAAAGCATATAAATACCCATAACACATTAATTCAGGGCGTTGTGTGTGTGTGCATGTGGATTTATATATTTGGCGCACTGAACACATACATATGTGTGTGTGCTAATAGTAATCACAGAAAGGAGGCTATGGATTTGAGTGGGGTACAAGAGAAGATCATGGGAGGATACTAGGAAGGATGGGATAGAGGCAAGAGGGGACTTTGGGTGTTTAAAACCCATTTCATTTTAAAACAATTTATAAAACTAAAATTTCAGTGACAGGTATGGAATTTCTCCTTACAATTTTTTGCTCAGGAGTGTCACAGAGAAACACAAATCAATACAAGCTATTGTTATTGCTTTTGGTTGCCTACCAGAACTATATGGAAAGACCCTATTTGTGAAAACAAAACACACATTGGTTCTAGGACATCATAAAGAAATAAAGCTGGAATTGACAAGAACTGCATTCTGATAGTTCCTCTAATAGTGCTGAATGATGCTATTCAGGACACTATGGAAGAAAAGATAATGAATATTATCTTGGTAGCCATTGGTGCATGCTACAATATTTTCCTGACAGGGAAAATGGGTCCTGGAAAAAGTTAATACTGAATAAAGATTATGAGGATTTGATTTTTTGTCTCTTCTAGTAAAAACATTCAAGCTTTAATACTGCAGATAATTATTTAGCTTCATGAAGATTTAGGAGTCGTAAATCCAAGTCAAGGTCTAATGTAGTTTGTTTTCCTTTCACACTTTGTTTGTTTTGTAGAATATCGTTTTTGCCTAAAACCTCCTTTAAATATAAACATAGCAATCTCCAATTGCCCTAAACCTTAGCACAGAGGTTTCTGTTGCAGTGACCATCTGTGAATGTAGAATCATAACTTATATAGGTGCTAAGAATAAGTTTTGATTAAGCATTTAGTTCTAAATAAGACTTCTGTATCTGCACCAACCCCAAGGCACAGGAAACAATGTGGAAGAAAGAGAGGCAAAAAGAATGCAAGGAACAGAAGATGGGAGGGAGTTCTATGAAATACCAGCACAATATAGCCATTGCACCCATGACCACACCACATTTAAAATTATCTGTAGGAAATCAAATTCACAAATTTAGGCAACATTCAGCAGGATATGAATAAAAGCAGAGAGGACATAATTGTGGTATGTATTATGGGTCCCTAGGATACTGGGAACAGGGAATTAGTGCATATTAAAGCTGAATTGTTTATGTGTATAAAGTTGTCAAATATAAAAATAAATAATTGAGAAAAAACAAAAATATCCTTAATGTTGAGCACAATAATGAACTCCCAGGGAATACAATTCACATGAAAAGTGCTATAAGGTTTAATATATATCTTAGTAATAAAACACTTGCAAAACATTTGGATGACCCTGAACTCAATCATAAACACTACAAAAAGACTATATAACATGGGCCTAATGAATTATTAGGAAAAAAACTGAATGAAATATGATTCAAAAATAAAAAAGTAATTTAAAAATACAACACTTAATGGAAAGAGTATGGAAGGTGTTTGGGAGTAGCCTACAAGATGAGGAACTATCATAAGGAGTCAGATTTTCCCTAGAGTTGGAATTAAAGGTTGTTGAAAACTCTCTACATTGTCACTGGGAACTAAACACAAGTTGTCTACAAGAAGAGTAAGCACTCTTCACTATTAACCCATGTGTTAAGCACCTGCTTTACTATTAGAGACTATACATAACCAATTACTCAGTCTATTCCTGACTGCTGCTGCTACTGCTGGTGGTGGTGTGTGTGTCTTCTATAGTCTTTCCGTGAGATGATTATTTTCTTGTGTTTCTTGAATATAGTAACCCTCCTTGTGTTGGAGTTTTCTTTCTCATATCCTCTGTAGGGCTCAGTTAATAGAAATATATTGTTTCCATTTTGTTTTGGTCATAGAATATCTTGTTTTCTAGATGTATAGAGATTTGAATTTTTAGGTGTGTATAGTATGGCTGATATCTGTCATCTTTTAGGGTCTGACGGACATCTTTCCAGACCCTTCTGGCTTTCACCATCTCTGTTGAGAAGTCAGATGTAATTCTGATAGGTCTGCCTATATGTTGCTTAACCTTTTCTCCATCTAGCCTTCACATGTTTTCATTGTTTTATACGCTTAATGTTTTGATTATCTTCTTAAATACTTAAAGCCATATCTTTTCGTATGTTATGTAAGTTTTATTCTATGATTTTTGTGAAGATATTATCTGGGCTTTTGACCTTGAAATCTTCTCCTTCTTCTACTCCTACTAGTCTTACATTTGATTTTTCCATAGTGTCTCAAATTTTCTGGGCATTTTGTGCTAGAAAACTTTTAGAATTCTTTGAAATCTAGAAAATCTTTTGCATTTTCTTTTACTAATTATAATATCTACAGTATCTTCTACATGTGAGATTCTATAGTATCTTCTACACATGAGATTCTGTCTTCCATCTCCTGTACTGTGTTAGTAATACTTGTATCTGTAGTTACTGTTTTCTCTCCTAGTTTTCCATCTCAGATGTTGCCTCCATTTGGTTTTGGTTTTGTTTTGTTTTGCTTTTTCCTTTTGCTTCTTTTTTGTTTGTTTCTATTTTCCTTTTCAGATCATCAACAGTTTTATTCATTTCATTCACTTGTTTGACTATATTTTCTTTCCTATATTTTTATTTGTTTCTTGATTAAGGATCTCTACCTGTTTGAAAGTATTTTCCTGTATTTCTTTAAGTGATTTATTAATTCCCTTTGTAATGGCTTCTATTCTATTCATGAGATTTAAAGTCATTGTCTTACTCTTCAGATACATCAGGATATCCAGGGTTTTCTGTCATAGGAGAGCTGGGTTCTGATGGTCCCATGTTGCACTGCCTTTGTTTGATTGTGTTCTTATGCTTGCTTTTAGCCATATGGTTGTCTCTGGTGTTGGGTGGCCTTGTAGTCACTAATAGTAGCAAACTTTTGGGACTGGATTCCCAGGGTGGCAGCAGGTTTCCTGGGAGGCAGGTAGATCTGTCTGTGGTCCAAAGAGTAGAGTATAGATAATTGATTTCAGGTAGATGTGTGCACAGCAATGTGGAATACAGAAAGGATGAAACAGATCTTTGGACTGCTTGGCTTTCCAGGGACCAAACAGGAGGGTGGATTTGGTCATGGTTATCTGACCTTGTTGTCCCATGTGGCAGCATGGCTCCCAGGAAGCAGGTAGAGCTTATGGGATAGTGAGTAGATTGCAGATGTGCAATAATTGCATATACAGGCATCTTCATTCGGTTTTAAAAGGGTTATTTCTACCTTATTTTTAGTCAACATTTAATAATTCCCTTTGTTGTTGTACCATTTCCAATATCTTTATACCAGTGCTATAGCTAGTATAAAGATATTAAAGAAATTAAAATTGATGCCAATAAAATTCAGAAAATTATGAACTGAGGTTGAGCATGATGCTTCACAACTTTATTTCCAGTACATGGGAGAGAGAAGCAAATGGATCTTAATGATTTGAAGAACAGATTATTCTATACAATAGATAATTGGCTAGTCAGGAACAAACAGTGAGTGACTATCTATGTAAGGAAATAATAATAATAATAATAATAAAGAAAATGGTACATACATACTGTAAATATCAAAATTGTACTAAACTTTAAAACACAAAAAGTAATTGATGAATTCTTAGATACATAATCATATGTGGTGGATTAAATAGAAATAGACCCCATGGGCCCATAGAAATTTGCATCATTGAGGTGTTGCCTTTTTGTAGTAGGTGTTGGCTTTTTGCAGGAAGTGTGTCACTAAGGTTGAGTTTTGAGTTTTCAGAAACTCAAGTCAGTACTAGTGGATCAGTCTCTATTCCTGCTGTAAACTTAGTACTCTGAAATCCAGATGTAAAACTCTCAGTTCCTTCTCTAGCGCCACATCTGCTTGTACACCAGTATGTTTCCTTCCATTGTAATAATGGACCAAAGCCCTGAACTATAAGCCAGTTTCAATTAAATACTTTCTTTTATAAGAGTTTTAAGTGATCATAATGTCTCAATGCAGGTATAAAACCCCAATGGAGATACCATATTAACTAGAAAAGTAAAATAGACCCTGTATAGGGTAGGATACAGGTGAAGGGGCAAATAGGAAAGAGACTCTAACTAAGAAAGAAGATCTGTACTGATTACAAAGAAGGGAGCAGAGACAGAGAACATCAAGGATGTTTATCTGGTAAAGTCTCAAGAAATAGTATTGTATACTATCTCAAATATATATAAAACAAAATTTTCAGTACTGAGCATGAAAAATCTCCTTTGGAGTTGTGTTTTACAGCGATTCAAAGTGCTTCCCACACAATGCACAATATTGCTATTGCCTTTAGATTGCCTTCAACAGTTGAAGATAAGTCTTTATTGCTAAGAATATCATGAACATCATGCACAGACTTTGGACTGAAGCTGGATCTAACCTAAGGGCCTTCTTCCTGTGGTCTAGCTTTTATATTACCAGAAACTAACATGTAAGCTGACAAGAAAAGGAAAGGATCAGTAGTCCAATCCAGCTGTGATGCTGGTGAACCAGAACAATTGCAATCACATCTTGGCAGGAACCAATAGCTATTGGTCTAATTGGACTTAAAATCCACTCACCAGGAGTAAAGGCATGCCTAGTACTAGAAATCTGACTACCTAGTCAGGAATAGTGAGGTCATCTATATTATAAAATAAACTACTACCTTCACTTTACTGGACCCAAATAAATTTTAATTGAATTCTCAATCTTATTTTTATATCCATAGGTAAATGTAGCCCTCATCAAAGAAATTTCTTTTTGTGGCAGATAAATAAAATAAAGGTGATCCCAGAAAACTGTACCTAGTGATATTACGGAGATCAATAATATTTCAGGAGCAAAACCCCAAAGAACACACCTGTAACACAATATAACTCCTATAACTTAGACTCAGGGAATATCACAGAAGGGACAATGTTTATAAAAAGCCAGAGGACAAGAAAGTCTACTGTGAGATTGTTTCTCCTAGAAATGAAAAGTAAGCTATATCCATAATACCTCAACAGTATAGATGTCTACATAAGACCTGAACAATAACAGTATCAATAAACATAGTAGTGCATCAAGGGAAAACATAATAGTTTATAGACTCCTACCCCTAGACAAGATGTATGGGCAATTAATGACTTCTGAGAAAGGGAGAATTTTCATCTCTGGAAATGAGCTCCCTAAATTGTTTTATAATACAAAGTGATCAGCCTTAATATACAAAACAGACATATTAAGTTATTATACATTTAATTATACTTTTATATAACAGTAAGCAAGAAACAACACAACCAATTAGAGATACAGGTTATTATGAGAACAAGAAAAATGTAGAGCTGTAATTATTATAAAAATTAAAAGAATTTTAGGACTTCTTTTTTGTGGCAGTAAGAATGTGCTTGGCACTAGGGGTGGCACTAATAGGACGTGTGTCCTTGGAGTAGTTGTGGCCTTGTTGGAGGAAGTCTGTCATTGTGCAAGTAGGAAAAGAGACCATATTTCTTTTTGCTATTCATACATATTTTATTGCATATTTTTATTTACATTTCAAATGTTATCCTCTTTCCCAGTTTCCTATCCTTAAACCTGTTATCTTCTATGAGGATGTTCCCCCTCCCCAACCACCCACTCCTTCCTGCCTCCCAGCTCTGATATGCCCCTGGACTGGAGATCCATTCTTGGCAGGACCAAGGGCTTATCCTCCCAACAAGGCCATCCTAGGCTACATATGCAGCTGGAGCCATGGGTCTGTCCATGTGTACCCTTTGGGTAGTGGTTTAGTCCCTGGGAGCTCTGGTTGCTTGGCATTGTTATTCTTATGCGGTTGCAAACCCCTTCAGCTCCTTCAATCCTTTCTTTAATTCCTCCAGTGGGGACCTCATTCTCAGTTCAATGGTTGGCTGTAGTATCAGCCTATGTATTTGTAATACTCAGGCAGAGCCTCTAAAGAGACAGCTATATCAGGCTTCTGTCAGCAGGAACTTTATGGCTTCAGCAATATTGTCTGGGTTTGGTGGCTGTATGCTGTATGTATATAGGTTGGATCAGTGTTGGGACAGTTTCTGGAGGTCCTTTCCTTCAGTCTTGGTTCCAATTGTTGTCTCTGTATTTCCTCCATTGAATACTTTTGTTCCCACTTTTAAGAATGACTGACCCATGCACATTTGATCATCCTTCTTCTTGAGCTTCATGTAGTCTGTGGATTGTATCTTGGGTAATCTGAGCTTTTGGGCTAATATCCATTTATCAGTGAATGCATACAATGTTCATTTTTTTGTGTGATTGGGTTACCTTACTCAGAATATTATCTAGTCCCATCCATTTGCCTGTGAAATTCATAAAGTCATTGTTTTTGATCACTGAGTAGCATTCAATTGTGTAGATGTACCACATTTTCTGTATCCATTCCTCTGTTGTGGGGCATCTGGGTTATTTCCAGTTTCTCACTATTATAAATAAGGCTCCTATGAACCTAGTGGAACATGTTTCCTTGTTATATGTTGGAGCATCTTTTGGGTATAAGTTCAGGGGTAGTATATCTGGGGCCTCAAGTAGTGTAATTTTCTAAGGAACCTCTAGACTGATTTCCAGAGTGGTTGGACGAACTTGCAATTGCACCAAAAATGAAGGAGTGTTCCTCTTTCTCCTTATCCTTGCCAAAATCTGTTGTTGCTTGAATATTTTATCTAAGCCATTCTTGTAGATGTGAGATGGAATCTCAGTGTTGTTTTGATTTACATTTCTCTGACGACAAAGGATGTAGAACATTTCGTTAGGTGCTTCTCAGCCATTTGATATTCCTCAGTTGAGAATTCTTAGTTTAGCTCTGTACCCCGTTGTTTTTTTTTTTTCTTCAGATGCTATTCAGCTTTTTTTTTTTTATTAACTTGAGTATTTCTTATATACATTTCGAGTGTTATTCACTTTCCTGGTTTCCAGGCAAACATCCCCCTCCCCCTCCCCTTCTTTATGGGTGTTCCCCTCCCCACCTCCCCCCCCTTGCCCCCTCCCCCCAACAATCTAGTTCACTGGGGGTTCCGTCTTAGCAGGACCCAGGGCTTCCCCTTCCACTGGTGCTCTTACTAGGATATTCATTGCTACCTATGAGGTCAGAGTCCAGGGTCAGTCCATGTATAGTCTTTAGGTAGTGGCTTAGTCCCTGGAAGCTCTGGTTGCTTGGCATTGTTGTACATATGGGGTCTCGAGCCCCTTCAAGCTCTTCCAGTTCTCTGATTCATTCAACGGGGCTCCTATTCTCAATTCAGTGGTTTGCTGCTGGCATTCGCCTCTGAATTTGCTGTATTCTGGCTGTGTATCTCAGGAGCGATCTACATCAGGCTCCTATTGGCCTGCACTTCTTTGCTCCATCCATCTTGTGTAATTGGATGGCTGTATATGCATGGGCCACATGTGGGACAGGCTCTGAATGGCTGTTCCTTCTGTGTCTGTTTTAATCTTTGCCTCTCTATTCCCTGCAAAGGGTATTATTGTTCCCCTTTTAAAGAAGGAGTGAAGCATTCACATTTTGATCATCAGTCTTGAGTTTCATTTGTTCTAGGCATCTAGGGTAATTCAAGCATTTGGGCTAATAGCCACTTATCAATGAGTGCATACCATGTGTGTTTTTCTGTGATTGGGTTACCTCACTCAGGATGATATTTTCCAGTTCCGACCATTTGCCTACGAATTTCATAAAGTCATTGTTTTTGATAGCTGAGTAATATTCCATTGAGTAGATGTACCACATTTTCTGTATCCATTCCTCTGTTGAAGGGCATCTGGGTTCTTTCCAGCTTCTGGCTACTATAAATAAGGCGTGATAAACATAGTGGAGCACGTGTCTTTTTTATATGTTGGGGCATCTTTTGGGTATATGCCCAAGAGAGGTATAGCTGGATCCTCAGGCAGTTCAATGTCCAATTTTCTGAGGAACCTCCAGATTGATTTCCAGAATGGTTGTACCAGTCTGCAATCCCACCAACAATGGAGGAGTGTTCCTCTTTCTCCACATCCTCGCCAGC
>NC_046172.1:77863360-77922029 GCF_011064425.1 Rattus rattus
TTTTCTGCTTTACATTATCTTTGACAGTTGAGTCAATGATTTCTATGGAATCTTCTGCTCCTGAGATTCTCTCTTCCATCTCTTGTATTCTGTTGGTGAAGCTTGTATCTACAGCTCCTTGTCTCTTCTTTTGGTTTTCTATATCCAGGGTTGTTTCCATGTGTTCTTTCTTGATTGCTTCTATTTCCATTTTTAATTCATTCACCTGTTTGATTATGTTTTCCTGGAATTCTTTCAGGGATTTTTGGGACTCCTCTCTATGGGCTTCTACTTGTTCAGGGATTTTTATGACTCCTCTCTTGGGCTTCTACTTGTTTAATTATGATTTCCTGGAATTCTTTCAGGGATTTTTGTGATTCCTCTCTGTAGGCTTCTACTTGTTCTCTAAGGGAGTTCTTCACGTCTTTCTTGAAGTCCTCCAGCATCATGATCAAATATGATTTTGAAACTAGATCTTGCTTTTCTGGTGTGTTTGGATATTCCGTGTTTGCTTTGGTGGGAGAATTGGGCTCTGATGATGCCATGTAGTCTTGATTTCTGTTGCTTGGGTTCCTGCACTTGCCTCTCACCATCAGATTATCTCTAGTGTTACTTTGTTCTGCTATTTCTGACAGTGGCTAGACTGTCCTATAAGCCTGTGTGTCAGGAGTGCTGTAGACCTGTTTTCCTGTTTTCTTTCAGTCAGTTATGGGGACAGAGTGTTCTGCTTTCGGGCGTGTAGTTTTTCGTATCTACAGGTCTTCAGCTGTTCCTGTGGGCCTGTGTCTGGTGTTCACCAGGGAGGTCACTTGCAGCAGAAAAGTTGGTCTTACCTGTGGTCTCGAGTCTCAAGTTTGCTCGTGGGTTGCTGCCTATGAGCTCTCAGCGGCAGCAGCAACCAGGAAGATCTGCGTTGCCCTTTCTGGGAGCCTTCGTGCCCCAGGGTTCCAGATGGCGTTTGATGTTTTCCTCTGGCATCAGAGATGTGTGCAGAGTGCAGTCTCTTCTGGTTTCCCAGGCGTGTCTGCCTCTCTGTAGTTTTAGCTCTCCCTCCCAGGGGATTTGGGTGCAGAGAACTGTTTATCTCATCTGTTCCTTCAATTTCCGGCGGTGTCTCAGGCACAGGGGTCCTGCCGCTCTTGGGCCCTCCCCCACGGGAACCCAGAGACCGTATACAGTTTCCTCTTGGGCCAGGGATATGGGCAGGGGTGGGCAGTGTTGGTGGTCTCTTCCTCTCTGCAGTCTCAGGAGTGCCCACCTGACCAGGCGTTGAGGTCTCTCTCCCACGGGGTCTGGGAGCAGAGAGCTGCTGCGGGCCGGGATCCACGGGTTTGGGACTCCCGGTAAACACAGGAAGTGCCCGGTCCTAGAGGAATTTTGCCTCTGTGTGTCCTGAGTTCACCAGGCAGGTCTCTTGCAGCAGAAAAGTTGGTCTTACCTGTGGTCCCGAGGCTCAAGTTTGCTCGTGGGGTGCTGCCTACAAGCTCTCAGCAGCGGCAGCAACCAGGAAGATCTGCGCCGCTCTTTCCATCTGTACCCCATTTTTAATAGGTTTATTTGATCATCTGGAGTCTAACTTCTTGAGTTCTTTGTATATATTGGCTATTAACCCTCTATTGTATGGAGGATTGGTAAAGATCTTTTCCCAATCTGTTAGTTGCCATTTTGTCCTAATTATAGTGTCCTTTGCCTTAGAGAAGCTTTGCAGTTTTCTGAGGTCCCATTTGTGAGGTCAGCATTTGCTCTTGATCTTAGAGCTTTAACCACTGATATTCTGTTCATGAAATTTTCCCCAGTGCCCATATGTTTGAGACTTTGCCCCACTTTTTCTTCTATTACTTTGAGTGTACCTGGGCTTAAAATGAGGTGCTTGATTCACTTGGACTTGAGCTTTGTACAGGGCAGTAAGAATGGATCAATTTGCATTCTTCTACATGCTGACCTCCAGTTGAACCAGCACCATTTGTTGGAAATGCTATCCTTTTTCAACTGGATGGTTTTAGCTCCTTTATCAAAGATCCAGTAACTATAGCTGTATGACTTCATTTCTAGGTCTTCATTTCTACTCCATTGATCTACTTGCCTGTCTCTGTACCAATACCATACAGTTTTTAGGACTATTGCTCTGTAATACAGCTTGAGGTTAGGGATGGTGATTCCCCCAGAATTTACTTTGTTGTTGAGTATAGTTTTTGCTATCCTGGGTTTTTTGTTATTCCAAATGAATTTGCATGTTATTCTTTCTAACTCTATGAAGAATTGAGTTGGAATTCTGGTGGAGATCGCATTGAATCTGTAGATTACTTTTGGCAAGGTGGCCATTTTCACTATATTAATCCTTTTAATCCTTGGTCATGGGAGATATTTCTGCCTTCTGAGATCTTTAATTTCTTTCTTCAGAGACTTGAAGTTCTCGTCATATAGATCTTTTACTTGCTTTGGTAGAGTCACAACAAATTATATTATTTGTAATTCCTGTGAAGTGTATCATTTCTATAATTTCTCTCTCTACCTGTTGATCCTTTGAGTTGTAGAATGCTACTGATTTGTTTCAGTTAATTTTATATCTAGCCACTTTGATGAAGTTGTTTACAAGGCTTAGGAGTTCTCTGGTGGAACTTTTGGGGTTACATAAATATACTAAAATATCATATGCAAATAGTAATATTTTGACTTCTTCCTTTCCGAATTGTATCCATTTGACCTCCTTTTGTGTCTGATAACTCTTGCTAGGACTTCAAGTTCCATGTTGAATAGGTAGGGAAATAGTTGGCAGCCTTGTTTTGTCCCTGATATTAGTGAGATTGCTTCTAGTTTCTATTCATTCAGTTTGGTGTTGGCTACTGGTTTGGTGTGTATTGATTTTACTATGTTTAGGTTTGGGCCTTGAATTCCTAATCTTTCTAAAACTTTTAACATGAACTGGTGTTGAATGTTGTCAAATGTTTTCTCAGCATCTAATGAGATGATTATGTGTGTTTTTTCTTTGACTTTGTTTATATAGTAGATTGTTTTGATGTATTTTCATATATTAAACCATCCCTGTATCCCTTTGATGAGAGAAACTCTTCCTAAACACATGGGAAACAGTCTTCTATAAGTAGCCTTCAGAGGAAGAAATAAAACTCTCAGCTCCTCTTGCACCAGGCCTGCCTGGATAGTGTGCCATACTCTTACCTTGATTATAATGGACTAAACCTCTGAAAGTATAAGATAGCCCCAAGTAAATGATTTACTTTAAAGATTGCCTTGGTCATGTTTTCTGTTTAGAGAAGTAAAGACCTAACTAAGACAGAAGTTAGTTCCAGGGACAAGGGTATTGCTGTGATAGGCTTGATCATAGTTTTGTTTTCAGGAATACGGATTTTGGTGCTTTGTATTTGGGAACCAGTGGAATGCTTTAAGTTGGGTCTTAATGGGCCAACCAGTAGAAAAACAGAAGACATTGGTGCTTAGTGTGATTTGAACTCTACAGAACTAGGAGAAGTGGTATCAATGGAGAAGAATATTAGTATGTGTCCTAGCGATTATTTTTGCAAAATTTTGGTCAAGAATATGGCTGCTTTTTGCCATTATGAAAGAGTCTGCCTGAAACTGAGGTGAAGATATTTAGATCAATTGCTTTGACAAAGGAAGTGTCAAAAGTGCCAGTATAAATGCTTTTGTGTGTTTACAAAAGTTCACTCTTATGAACAGCATTTTAATGACAGGCAGCAAGCTGAGAAAGGAAAAATATAAAATGGATGCGACAAAATTCACCAGGCAGTGAAATGGACCTGAAGCCTATGTTCAAGGAGATAAAAAAATTAAGCAACTGGTGACCTCAAGGCAAAGGCCCACCTAGCTAAATTTAAGTACAATCATGATGGAAGACACCTTTAATCTCAGAAGACAGAGGCAAGCAGATTTCTAGTTCAAGACTAGCCTGGAATAGGGCATGTTCCAAGTAGAGAAAAGCTTATGTCCAGGTGTTGTTGTACACACCTTTAATTAATTCCAGGATACAGTACATGATCCATGCAGATCTCTTGATTTTGATTTACAGGTCAAGTTCCATGACAGCCAGGCATAGGCAGTGAAGAGTTAGAAAACAGAAAGCTGGTGATAATGAAAATAGAACAGGAGGAGCATGTTCCAGCTCCTGGAAGCAGCAGGACTCAGCTCATTCGGCTATGTGGCTGCCTGGCTTTAGAGCCTAGGATAGAAAGGACTACTGGGCCAATTGATGGTAATTGGTTGGAGCTAAGAAATTAGTGGTGATTAAGAAGAAACCAGCAACACTGAGGTGACATTCGAGAAGTGTTTTCTGAGGGTACAATAAGGCTGGGTTCCAGAGACAGTCAAGGTTGTACCTCATGCTGCAGCTGGAATTGGTAATATGAAAATATCACCCAGTTGCTACTGGCTTTGGAGGTATGAAGAGGTCATGTAGAGCAGCTGAGGCATGACACTGTGAAAGGCTAGGAAAAGAGATTGGTGAATGTGCAGCCTCAGTGGCAGTTGATGGCTCAGGACTGGAGGGTCATGCAATGCAGTTGAAGCTTGGCAACATGAAGAAATACTATGACAGTCTACTGGGGAAGCCTAGTTGCAGCAGAAGACCCCAGTGTATTAGAAATTCTCCAGTGCCATGTAATCATCATGAAGAAATATAGCAGCAGAGGACTGACATCAACCATAGCCTAGAGACTTAGAGAAGTGACACAAGCCCTTTTTTGGGAACCCAGAGCATCATGTGTTGATTCCAGAAACTAAAATAAGAACCTGTAATGTTGAAGTTCCCTTGGAGACAAAAAAGATGTTTAAGATGCCAGAGCCGAGGGACATCTGCTGAGGAAAGTTGCTAGCAAGGAGTAGAACCAGCACAGGAGAAACAAGTTTGTTGCAGTCAACAAAGTTGAAAAAGGAGTTGGAGATCTGAAGACGGCTTTGACATCAGACCAGGAGATGGAGAGTTTCAAGTTTGCCCTTCTGATTTCCTGTCTTGCTTTGGGGATTACAGTTAAGTGATAGGTTGCATTTCAGAAGAGACTTTGAACTTTAGACTTCAAATGTTATTGTTTCTGCTATAGACTATGGGGACTTTGGAAGTTGGACTAAGTGCACAATTTTATTACGATACAGTTAAGTATGACTCCCATAGACTCAAGTGTTTGAATAAAACTATGGGGGCCAGGGAGTGTAATGTACTGGTTTGTATATGCCTAGCCTGGGGAGTGGCAATAATAGGTGTGGCCTTGAAGTATGTTTGGCTTTGTTGGAGTAGGTGGGCATTAAGACATTCATCCTAACTGCCTGGAAGCCAGCCTTCTCCTAGAGGCCTTCTGATGAAGCTACAGAGCTCTCAGCTCCTCCTTTACCATGCCTGCCTGGATACTGCCATGCTCCTGCCTTGATGATAATGGACTAAACCTCTGAACCTGAAAGCCAGCCCAAATTACATGTTGTCCTTATAAGACTTGCCTTGGTCATTGTGTATGTTACAGCAATAAAACCCTAAGACATCTTTATTTTTGTTAGAATTTATTTAACTTATCCAATCAACCAATCAATCACAAGAAATTATCAAGCACATATAGTGAAAAGGGGATCTTCACATTGGGGACTGTAAACTGGTGCATCTAGTATGGAAAACAATGTGGGAATTATTAAAAACATTAGAAACAACTACTATATGTTGTATGTTTATCATTGTTGAATATATAAACAAGAGATCTGAAACATTATATCTTCATCCTAATTACAGCTCTATTCACAAAAGGAAATTGAAGCAATCTAGATGTCCATTTACTGAAGAATGATTACAAAATTTTGCACATATATACACAAAGAAATATTGCTGCCCAATAAAAACATAATCATGAAATTTGCTTTTAAATGTATGGAAGTGGTAAAATCTTATATTTAATAATACATGCAAAGTCAGAAAAAAAAGTATCACATTCTCTCTTAGATGTGAATGTTATATTTGAATCCTTTGTATGTTTAACATGAAGTATATATGAAACCCAGGTACTTGCAAACAGGCCATCAAGCCATTTAGGATGATACACATTAATGTGTGTGTGTGTGTGTGTGTGTGTGTGTGTGTGTGTGTGTTTGTGTGTGTGTGTGTGCATAGTCTTATAGAAATATACTAGTCTGTATGCTAATTAGAAATATAATATATATTCAAAAGAGAGTTTGGACAGATGTTCTCTCCACAGGTGGATAATGATGCTTTCTGAAGGTGTGAAAATATTTGTGCCCAACATAGATACCTACCTAGAGGTTTTAGAGAAGCCACAGAGAAGAGGGAGTAGAAACAACATGGGGCACTGACACTGCTCTATTTTCTAGCCATAGCTAGATGATAAAACTATTTTGCTAAAGATACCACTCAACTTTCTCCCTTGTAGCTAACTTAGATAGTTTTAGAAGGTACAATGGAAGCAGCAGTGAGAAAAAGACATAATTGTCTCCCCCACCACTAGATCCTGCATGTTACAAGATAGACCTGCCAGGGAAATTTGCCCAAAGTGACATGAGAGTTATGGAGTACCCAAGAACTTTCTAATTGAATATGAGCCTTGCTCTACAGGTGTTTCATAATTGCTTGTCCAAAGCCTATGACTGGGGCAACCACAACCCCTTGGGTTGCAAACACTGTTATTGTTATATTTGATGGTTATGCTACTAATCTCCCAACTGCATAACAGAGTTTATACCTATAAATTTTCTTTCTCTCAACTGTGTTCAAAGAAGTTTCTTTTTCAGTGTATTGTGATTAATGAAAATACTTAAAGCTGGTCAAAGTACAGAATATAATTAACTATGAGGGTTCAGCTATGGATGAAATTGCTTCCATCTTCCATGACCAAAAGTTGACATTACAGCAAAGAATGTAGAAGGAATGTAAGAAAAACCTGAGTCAGAGATTTAAAATGCAGATTTCTGGAAATAACTGCTTCATATGTCAGCTATCACTACATTTGGTTTTCAATTCAATATAAAAATCATCAAAATTCTAAGACACAGTAGAAAGAATATGGTGGAACTATGAGCAATTGGCAGTTTCTAAGAAGGAAATGTCAGTTAGAAGAAATGGCCTCTGTTAGCTTGCCTATGCTCCAGTGGATGGATTCATACACTGACATATGGGGATCTGACCATGGTGGACTGCATTGTGGATTCAGTGTGTTATTAGTATCGAAAAAGTAAATAAATAAATAAATAAAAGGAATAAAGTTAGGACAATGAGAGACTGGGAGCATCACAGGGAATTGAAGTAAGAAAATGATAGATGGATATAGCCAAAATATATTGTCTAAATGTATAAGCTCTTCAAAGAATAAATATTATTTTTAAAGCACTCTTTAAGTTATAGTAGTTGTTTGAATATCAATGTCTCCTAATGGCTCATATATTTGAAATTTTAATTGTCAGTCAATGTCATCCTTTATAAAGGATTATAAAGATTAGGAAATGTGACCTTATTGGAAGAAATATGTCACTGGGGGTGGGGTGTGAATTCTCAAAAGCCCATGTCAAGTCTATAGCCTCTATCCCTACCATTGATCTGGATGTAATTATCAGCTAGTGCTTCGAAATCTGCCTATTGGCACCATGTTTCCTACATGAAGATAATGGACTGACACTGTAAGCAAGCCCCAAATTAAATGCTTTCTCTTATAATAATTGCCTTAGTCATTGTATCTCATTGCAGCAGCAGAATAGTGGTGGAAGCAAGTAGGCTGAGCTTCAGTCAAATAATGTAAGGAATCAGTTGTAAGACAAATTTAATTGAGCACACATAGTATTTTATTTTTAAATTTTTTCCAACATAATATTTTTATTAATTATACAAACTCCCAGGTCCACCCTCCTGCCACCATGCATTCCACAGCCCCAAAGGAAGAAAAGTAAAAAGAAAAACTTCAAGTCCAATTTGTATTGTCTATATACTCATTGGAGCATAGCCAATGTTGTAATGCCAAACTCCTTATAAAAATAGTTCTTCCATCAACCCCCACCAAATGCAAGCTGCTATGAATAACTACATTTTAGCAACCTTATAAACACTCTTTTCAATAGTGGATTCATTCTCTTTGGAGGGGGTGAGAGCTGTAAGAGAAGTCTTAAATGTCTCTCTTAGTTATGAATTTGCAGTCATCGATAACATTTCAAAAGAATTTCCCAGTGACATCATGGGCCATAACCATTAATATATCCTGGTCATAACTCAGATAACTGATTTCAATCTGTTACTTGCAGCTTCATGGTTCACAAACATCAACATGGTTCCAGGTGATGCACAGAGCACTATCATCAACATACTCTCAGGTGACAACGCAGACCATAGAAATCAACACAATCTCCATCAGCAGCAGACACTATGGTCTTCTACCTTGTCCCTGGCAGCGGTACAGAAAATGGACATCAACAAGTTCTCTCATGGCAACAGGTTCATCAACATCAAGATCTCTGGTGACAACATGAACTATTATGATCAACATAGTTACCAGTGGCTGGACTGATCAGTGAAGTCAACAGTGTTTTAGGTAGCTGCTTGAATCAGGGAAATCAATCTGGTCCCCAGAAGCAGCAAGGATCATTGATATAAACATGGGTTCTGGCAGAAGCATGGATTACATATATTACCAAGTTCTCAGGAGGTAACATAGACCATGGAGATCAACATGGTCCACAGTGGGACCACAGAAGTCTTATAATAATACATTCTTGGATAGCAGTATGGGCCATGGACTTCAACATAGTCTTAAGCAGCAACAAGAATCTTGAATATCAACAAATTCTCTGATATGGACTTGCAATATGGACTATCGATATCATCTTAGTTACCAGAAGAAGCATAGATTGGTGACATCAAAATATGCTCAGTTGGCAGGTGGAATCACCAGGAATCCTGCTTCACAGTAGCAGAAGAGATCACAGATATCAACTTAGATGTAGGTATTAGCTTGGATCATGGGCATAGAACAATGGCATCAGCAAGGTTTTGGATGGAAGTTCAGATTACAGGCATTAGCCTAGACCTCAGTGGCAGCAGAGATCATGGACATAAACATTGTTAAATGTGACAGCACAGTCAATGGACATCAAAAAGTCCCCTGAAGCAACAAGGATCACTGACATCAAGACAGTTTCTCTTGACAGATTGAATCATAGACATCAAAAGTGGTAGCCAGTAGAGTGGGAAATTCACATAAACAAGGTTTTGGAGGCAATATTCAACCATAAATATAAAGATGTTAATCAACAGACCCCTGGAGAGCAGACATATTGCAGTTGTGAGAGAAGCATGGACTCAATGATATCAACATAGTTTGTTAGGGAAGCTTGGTTCTGAGACCAAACTGGGCCCTAGAGGCAGCAGGCATTATTGAGGTCAACCAGATTGCTGGTCATAGCTATGGTCTTCTACATAACATGGTCTCCAGCAGCTGTACCAACCACTGACATTAACATTGGCTTCCAATGGCAGCTGTATCACAGACATCAATCTGGTTCCTGGCATCAGCATCGAACATTTGCTTCAATATGGTCTCTGTTGGTAGGACAGAACATGATCTTAAACATGGTATCAGCAGAAACAGGTATCGAGGATACCAACAAGGAATGTGTTAGAAAGAGTAACTCTAAATATTATTTTGATAACCTGCAACAGCAGTGATCAGTGACACCCAAATGGTTGCTAATGACAATACCAATTATATATATATATATGTATATATATATATATGTGTGTGTGTGTGTGTGTGTGTGTGTGTGTGTGTGTGTGTGCGCGTGTGGTGTGTCTCCAACAGCAGCAGACACATGGACCACTGACATCAACATAGTTTCAATTAGAAGGCTTGATCACAGATATGAATCTGGTCCCCAGTTTTAGCACAGAGCTCTTACCTCAACATGATCTCAGACAGCATTATAGAACCTGCACTTCAACATAGTTTCTGGCTGCAATAAGGATCATGACCATCAACAGGGTCACCTCTGGTAACTTGGAGTATGGACTTCAACATGGTTACTTGTGACAACATGAATTAGTGGCATCAAAATAGATTCTAGAGGCAACTGGGCTCAGAGATATCAACCTGGTCCTCAGTGGCAGTAGGGATCACAGACATCATGGTTGCCAGTAGCAGCATGGACAATGATATCATAGTGTCTATTGCTAGGAATGAGAGATATCAACATAGTTTCATAGGTTATGTGAAGTCATGAACATAAATCCCTTTTCCATTATAGTGATGGATCATTGACAACAACATCTTTGCTTGTATCAGTACTCATTTAGTATACAGTATAGTTTATAACACTGGCAGCATAGATTATTGCTATGAACATAGTTTTCAGTGTCAGAGCAGATCTCAGACATCATTCCACCAATGCCACTCAAAGTATTTACCTGAAAATTACTTGCAGGTGTACTATGGACTGTGGAATATAGCATAGTCTCTAGCAATAACAGGGAACATGGCCATTAAATTTGTTATCATCAGCAAAACCAAATATGAATATCATCATATTGCTGGTGGCAGCAGACATAACTAATATCAACTTAGCTTCAGGTTGCATATTGTATCATAAACATCAAACTGGTCTCTGGTGGCAGCCCAGAACAACGTAGTATTGATCATGAATTTCAACATGATCTCTAATGGCCACAGGGATCATAGACATCAACAAACTCCTCAGAATCAACATAAACTATAGACTTCAATACTGTTACTGGTGCCAACATTGATCAGTGACATTCACTTAATTTCAGGTGACAGTTGGGATTACTGATACCAATATGGTCCCCAGTGACAGTATGGATCACAGACACCATGGTTACAGGTGACAGCATGGATGGTGGATAGACCATGATTTCTGATTGGTAGAATATCTGTGACATCACTATAGTACCATTAGGCAGGTCAGATTATGGACATAAACTTCTATTTCAATGTCAGGATGAATCATTGACAGCAATAAAGTTGATGGTGGCAGAACAGATTATGATATATATCATAGACTCAGGCTGTAACAGTAGAGAACACTGCCATCAAAATAGTCTAAAGTGGCAGATAATATCTCAAAATTATTCTGGCCCCAAAGAGCACCTCAAAACACCTCAACATGGCCTCAGACAGAATTATGGAACATGGACATAGACATTATCTCTGATAGCAAAAGTGATCATGGCCATAAACAGAGTGTCTATAGACAATATGAACTATGGACATCATCATGGTTGTTGGTAGCAGTGGGAATTACTGATGCCAATATAGCTTAAGGATGATCCAACTTGATTTCAAGTAGTGCATCTCACTTTTATCTGGTAGTAGCACAGACTACTTACCTTAGCATGACATTAGAAGTATTGACCATGAAATTTAACATGATCTCTGGTTGCCACAGGGATTACAGATATTGAAAAGCTCTTTGGAGGCAATAGGAACTCTGGACTTCAGTGTGGTTATGGTGACACTATGGAAGATTCAACATATTTTCTGGTGGCAAGTTGGGACCACTGTTATTTGTGTGGTACCCAGAAGCAGGAAGAATCACTGACAGCATAGTTGTGTTTGGAACTGTGGAACAAAGAAATGTCATGATGTTTCTGAAAAAGATGAATCAAAGATAACATAGTTTCAGAAGACAGGTTAGATAATAAAAATAAGCCTCTTTTTCCAGTGGCAGGATGGGTCAGTGACATCAACATCTTTGCTAGTAGAAGTAAAGAACATGTATATAACATGATCTCAGATAGCAACTTTATGCATCAAGTATATCACAATAGATTCTGGTGTCAGGATCTCAGATATCAATCTGGATCCCAGTGGCAGACAGAACACACACATCAACATGACAACAGGTGTCAGAATAGAACTTGCACTTCAGCATGCTCTTTAGAAACAAAATGGATTATAGCCATCAACAGACTCTCCATTGGCAAAACAAAATATGGACACCATCATTGTGGCTTATAGAAGCAGGCATCACTGACGTCAACCTAGCTTCAGGGTAAAGGTAAGATAACAACATCATACTGGTCGCCTGTGAAAGAACACATAGCTCTGCACTTATTCAGGCAACAGTATTGGCCATAAAATTCAACATAGCTTATAGTGGCTACAAAGGCCGTAGAAATCCATAAGCTCTTTGGAGGCATCATGGACTATGAACTTCAACATGATTACTGATGGAAGCAAGGATGAGTGACATCAACATAATATCAGGTAACAACAGGCATCACTGACATCATGTTTGTAGATGGCAGGATAGATGGTAGACTTACCATGCTCTCTGGCAGGAGGAGGGAATCAGAGACATGAACATAATTTGTGAGGGCAGGTCAGATCATGGACATAAACCTCTTCTCCAGGATAGATCCTTGACATCAATATAGTTACTGGTGAAAGTATAATCATTGATATGAATGTAATTCTCAGCAGCAACTTGAATCACTGCATATAGTTGCTCGAGCAGTATGGATGGTGGACATACTATGGTATCTGTTGTGAGGAAATACTCAGCATGGCAACATGGTTTTCAGTAGGGTCTTAGGACTGTACATATAAAGTACTTTTCCAGTGTCAGATCAATGATTGACAGAAATATCTTTGCTTAGCAGAGTAAGAATCAAGAATCTGAGTAGGTATATATATATATGCGGTATATATATATATATATATACATATATATATCATATAAGGCAGATATACAGATCATCAGCATCAACATAGATCCTACATCAATCAAATTATACGAGCTGAGAACATTTACTCAAACATACAAATCATGAAGGTATACACCATGGCCTTTCAGCATTATCTCCAGAAGTAACATGGATCAAGGCCAACCACAGAGTCTCCATACGCAGAATGAACTATGGACATCATCACAGTTACTGGATGCAGCAGGAATCACTGATAGGAAAGCACAGCATCACTTAGCAGTTTAGACAACATTAAATTGGCTCTCCAGAAAAACACAGAGAATCTACCACAAAAAGATCTAAAGCAACAAATGGAACAGGGACATCAGCATGCTCTCCAAGAGCAATAGGTATCATGACAATTAAAAGAATGTCCACTGGCAAAATACACGATGTATATCAACATGGTTGTTGGTACAAGCACATATTATAATTCTGATTGCAACTGGCAATATGGATGTTAGACATACCCTCGCTGATGGGGGGCAGAGGGATCAGTGAAATCAACATAGTTTCAGAGTAGAGGTAGGATCATGGACATAAACCTCTTCTCCAGGGAAAAGACTGATCATCGAAATCATTATGTTTACACCTAGAAAAATACATCTCACATATAACATGGTCTCAGTTGGAAGAAGCTTAGATCACTGACCTCTGCATACACTCTGGTGACAGAATTATTCATATTAATGAGGTCCCAAAGAGCATGACATCATGGCTGCTGGTCGCATCATTGATCATGGAAATACTATGTTGTCTCTTGCCATGATGTATCAGTGACCTCAACATCACTTCAGCTAGCAGGTCATACAACAGACATCAAACTCATCTCAGGTGGAAGCACCAAACATACACCTCAAAATGAACTTAGGTAGCAATAATGGACATTAAACTCACTATAAATGCTTGTGGTCACAGGATTACAGACTTCACCAAGCTGTTTAGAGGTATCAATGATTATTTACTTGAATATGGTTGCTTGTGGCCACATGGATGAATGACATCAATATATTTATGGCATAAGTTGGGATCACCAATATCAACCTAGTCTCATATGTCACAGGAGATCTCTGACATAATAGTTGCTGGTGGAAGCATGGATCAACTTGGGCAGATTATGCCTGTTGCCAGAAGGTATTGGTGACATCAGCATAAGTACAATGGGCAAGATAAATTATTGGCTTAAACCTCACCTAGTAGCAGGATGGATCATTGACATCAAAATTTTTGCTCCTGGCAGTAGAGCTTTGGTATATCAAATAGACTACACATGAAGGGACCCATGGCTCTAGCTGCTTATGTAGCAGAGGATGGCATTGTCTGACATCAATAGGAGGAGAAGCCTTTGGTCCTGTGAAAACTTGTTTCCCCAGTGTAGGAGAATGCCAGAGTTTTGAGGTAGGAGTGGGTGGGTGGGAGTGGGAGCATCTTCATAGGAGTAGGGAGGTTGGAGGAGGATGGGAGATAGGGAAAAGGGTGGTAACATTTGAAATGTAGATACATAAAATATCCAATAAAAAAGAAAACAAAATAGACTATGAGAGCAGGAGCTTGCATCACTGACATCAACATAGTTTCTAAGGGAAGGAAGTATCTCAGAAAACAATATGACCCCCAGCTTTAGCTCAGAAGACTTACCTCAACATGGCCTCAGAAGGAGGAATAGAACTTGGACTTGAGCATGTACTCCAGTACCAACAGAGTTTATGGCCATCAACAGGGACTCCATAGACCATACAAACTATGAACAACATCATCATGTTTTTTGGTAACAATAGACATAACTGACTTCACCCTTCCTTTAGACTGTAGGTCAGTTGAGAGACAACAAATTGTAGACATGCAATTGTGTCTGTTACCAAATACATATCCCTTGTCCTTAAAATAACTTATCACAGAACATTTAACTCAATATGACTCCTATAGCAGCATGGATCACAAACATCAGCATGGTTTTTAGGGGCCATAATGATCATAGACTTTAACAGTCTCTTACAAAGGAACACAGAATATGTGTTTTAATGTTGTTACTGCTGACAGCATGGATGATTGGCATCCACATAGATATTAGAAGTAGACATTGTTAGTGATATTAACATGGCTCCCACTGGTGGAAGGAATCACTAATAACAAGATTGACTATAGCAGTATGGGTCTTGAAATATACCATGGTTTCAGTTGCCAGGTGTAGCAATGACATCAGCATAGATTAAGAGGGCAGGACAGATTATGAAGATAAACCACTTTTCTAGTGGCAAGATCTTTGACATCAGTAGAATTTCTGGCAGCAGTAAGGATCTTATACATAAAATGGTCTACAGTCGGACTGCATTTGTGCATCAGAGATCAACAGAGTTTTCTGAGACAGGTAGCCCCTCAGATATTACTCTGAACTCCAGTGCCAGATCATAACACTTACGTCAACATGACCTTGGGTATCAGTATAGATCATTGAATTCAGAATCATTAGGTTTTCCACAGGCAATAGAAATGATGGAGACCATCAAGTTCGCTGGTGGCAACAGGCAGTATAAATATCAATGTAGCTTCAGGTTCATCATAATTTCTGGCATAGACTCGATTAATGTGATTCCCAGTAGCATGAGACATCAATGCTAACAAGGTCTCCTGTGGTAGCATGGATCTTAGATAATACTTTGGTGCCTATTGCCAGTTATATCAGTGATATCAGAATAAACTAAGAGAGTAGAAGTGATCATATACATAAACCTCTTCTCTAGTGGAAGGATGGACCATTGACATAAAAATGGTTAGAGTGTGAGCATATACCTCTAGCAGGTTGGATCATTGACATCAATAATTATACAGGTGGCAGTAGGGTCATGTACATAATATCATCTACATCTAGGACTGGATGCATTCATCAGGGAAATCACTATAGTTTTTTGTGACAGGTAGAATCTCAATATGATCTACAGAAACCATCATATTTGCTGGTTTAGCTAATAGCACTATAGTTTCTGTTTGCAAGTTGGATCACACACATCTCACAGGTGGCAGCTCAGAACAATTAACTCAAAATGATCTTAAGAAGAGTATTCACTATAACCCTCAGCATAGACTCTCCTGGCAATAGTGCTCACAGACATCACTGAGCACTTTATAAAGTCAATACTGACTTGGGATGTTAACATGGTTACCAATGGCAAAGGGTTGAGTGACATCAATATATTTCCATTGGTAGAATCATGGATATCATCATCCTGCTCCCAAGAAGGACCAGAGATCATTAACATCCTGCTGCTTTTGGCAGCATGAATCTGGGATATACCATAGTGTTTGTTACCAGAGAGTTACCAATGACATCATATTTTCACTGGACATGTCAGACCGTTGCCCGAAACCTCTTTTCTAGCTGCATGATTGATCCTTGACATCAAATTTGTTACAACTGGCAGCACATATCTCTTTCAGGTCGAATCACATACATCAATATTTCTTCTGGTGGCAGTTAGGATTTTATACATGAGAGGATCTACAGTGGAAAGAACATTCATGCAGGTCTATCACAATAGTTTCCTATGGAAGATGGGATCTCAATAGTAAAACTGGACAACATTATGGATAATGGAAGGTCAGTTGCAGCAGTGATCTATATTGCAATATGGTGTTTGTGCCCAGGAGGTATTGGTGACATCAACACAATTTCAGAGGACAGGACAGACCATGTACAGAAACCTTTTCTCTAGTGGCAGAATGGAAGTGTGACATCAACATCGTAAGATACATTTCATACATAATATAATCTCAGGAGGCAGAAGTTTGTATCACTGACATCAGTATAGTATCTGATTGCCATTGGAATCACACAGATGACTATGATTTCGTGTGTCACCAGCAATAACTGACATGGCTACAAGTGGCATCAAGTTTCGTGGACATGCAATGGTGTCTCTTGCCACCATTTATCACTGACACCAACATATCACAGAAAGGTTAACTCAACACAACCTTAGTTAGCAGTATTGACTATGGACTTCACCATAGACTCTGGTAGCCACAGGGATCATTGACATTAATGATCTATTCAGAAGCAAAACAACAGACTATGGCATTCAAATATAGCTACTAGTGTCAGAAGGGACCAATGGATTGCAACATGGCTTCTGGAGGCACTCATGGTACTCACTTGCAACAGTGATCAACCAACATCAAGGTGGCAGTCTGGATCTTGGACAATATTATGTTATCTGTTTCCAGGTATTTTACTGGCATTAGCATAGATTCAGAGGGCAGGAGAGAATATTGACATCAACAACTTCTCCATTGGCAGGATGGATCATTGACATCATTAGTTCTTCTGGTTGCAGTTAACATCTTATATGTAATATATTCAACAACAGGGAGTTTATGCAGGCATACCCAGGTTTTCCATACACTCCTGTGTTTTGTAGTATCTTAATAGGAACAATAATTACCATCATGATTACTGATGTCAGTAGGCAGCACTAACATCAACACTGCTTCAGGTTCCAAGTCAGGTCACAGTCATGAAACTCATCTCTGGTTGCAGCACAGTACACTTAAGTCAAGATGATTTAAGGAGAAGTATTGATCATGAAAATCAAGACAGACTCTTCTAGCACCATGGATAACAGACATCACCAAACTCTTAAGATGCAGCAATGTGCATGGATATCAATAGAGTTACAGGTAGCAGCATGGATGAGTGACATCATTATATTTCTGTTGGCAGTTGGTATCACTGATATCATCATCTTGCTCCAAAGTGGCAACATACATCACATCTTTAAAATGATATTTGCTATTGGCCGCATGGTTGCCACCTAGTATGGCATCTGATGACAGATATATCACTGATATCAGTGTAGACTCAGAGGGCAGACATATTCATGGACATGGACCTTTACTACAGTAGTAGTTGAGAACAATAGCACAAATAGGTATTTTCTAAGGAACAAGTATCACATTAATTAATTGATCTGAAAAAGAAATTACATAAATTCATTAGATATGTCAACAAAGTTTCATGTGGCAGATTAGGACCTCAGGGATCAATAAGATTCTCAGTGATGTGACAACTCAGAAAACTTACCTCAATATCACCTCCAGAGTCAGTGTAGATCTTGGAATTCATGATGTTCTTAAGTACCAACACAAATGATGGATATCAACAGGGGCTCCATAGGCAATAGATAAAATGAATTCCATCATGACTTCTGATCACATTATGCAGAACTGATAACAGCTTCAGGTGGCAAGTAAAATTAATTTATTACATGCTTCTCCAATAGCAGCAGCACACAGCACTTACCTCACAATGATCATAGGGAGCAGGACAGACAGTGAACTGGCTGAGGGATGATAAATATCATGGATCTCATTAGAGACAACACTGACTGTGGATCTCAACATGGTTACTAATGGCAGCATGATGAGTGACATCAATATAATTCCCTTGGAACTTGATATCACTTATGTCATCAATGTGGTCCAAAGTGGAAGTAGAGACCAGACACCTCATGGATGACTATAGCAACTGAGATGTAAGATATACCATATTGTCTGTTGCCAGGAATCCAGGACTTCCAGATGGTTTGAGAGGGCAAGTATGACCATGAAAACATATCTCTAGTAGTAAGATGTATCCTTGACACCAAAATTGTTACACCTGGCAGCTCATTTCTCAGAAATTACAAGGTTTCATTGGGCAGTATCTTGAAAAAACTGGCATCAATAACGATTCCTTTGGCACATGGAGACACTCATGCTAATGTGTTCTCAAGAAGAAGCAGGAATTACTGACATCATGGCTTCTGCCAGCAGAAGTAACAATGTGTGAGACATACAATGGTGTCTCTTACTGCTATATATATAACATCGATGTAACATGGTTAAGAACAGGTAACTCCACATGTCTTTAGGCAGCATTGTTGACATTGAACATCACCATAGACTTAGCTGGCCTCATATATCCTTGGCATTAAAAAATCTCCTCAGAAGTAATAGGCAATATGGCTTTCAACATGGCTAATATCAGCAATGTGGATGATGAAAATCATCATAATTTCCACAGGCATTTTGGCTTAGTGACATTTACATCAGTGGCAGCATGGAACACTGACAATAAGGTTGCCTGTTTCAGCAAGGATCTTGTGAAATAACATGGGGTCTATTGCCAGCTATGTTTGTGTACAATAGCATCAAGTCAGAGAACAGAAGTAATGATGACGGTCATATACATCTTCATTGACAGGATAGATCCTTCACATCACAAACTCCTCTGGTGGCACTTAAAATCTTGTACATTTTCTGTTCCACAGAGGTGACTACATGCACCCATCATGAAGAAACATCCACAGAATTTCCTATGGCAGGTAGAACCTCCGGTATCAATCTGATTTCCAGTGACATCTTAGAATACTTACCTCAATAGGATCTCAGACATCTGTATGACCTGTAAATTCACTAGGATTCACAAGCAATAGCATAGATCATGGTGATCACAAAATTCTCAGAAACAGGAATAATGGACTCTTTCATGATGGCAAGAAACAGCATGCATTACTGGCATCAACATATCTTTGGGTTCGAGGTAGGATCACAGGCATCAAAACTATCTCAAAAAGCAGCAGAGATCACTTTCTCATTAGGATGTTTGGCAGCAGTGCTGACCATGAACCTCACAGTAGAGTCTTCTGACTGAGTGATAACAGACATCACAGAACTCCTCAAAGATAAAACTGACTGTGGATTTCAGCATGGTTTTAAACTAGAGCTTCAATGGGTAATGTCAATATATTACCTTTGGCAATTGGTATCACAGATATAATCAATCTACTCGAATTGGATTAATCACATTAACATGTTACCAAGAGTCAGACAGGACCACTGACAACAAAGTTGCCTCTGGCAATATGATTCTAGGACAATAACACTGAATCTGTTGCCAGGAATACTTCAGTAACAACAGAATCAAGTCACAGGTCAGAAGTAATTTTGTTCATACACCTCCTCAAAAATGGAAGGATGCATTATTGACATTAATAGCTCTTCTGGTGGCAGTAAGGATCTCATATATTACATGATGTATAGCTAGGGATACATAGATGCGTAACGGACATCAAGAGAAATTACAGTGGCAGATAGGATCTCAGACATCAGTCTGATCTCCACGGCCTGCTCAGAAAAAAACACTTACCTCAATAGGATCTCAGGCATCAGTTTGGAACTCTGAATTCTTCAGCAGGTTCTCCGGCAGCAAATACAGATCATGGACCTCATCAGCGTCTCCATTATACATAGGAAAAATGGACTCCACCATGATTGCTGGTCACAGCAGGCAGCACTAATCAATATATCTTCAGGGTCAGAGTAGGATCACAGGTGTCAAAGGCACCCCAGAAAGCATCACAGATCACTTATCTCCTTATAAACTAAAGCAGCACTTTGACCACGAACTTCACTGTAGACTCTTCTGGCTGAGGGATAACAGACATCACAGAACTCTTCAGAGACCACACTGACTTTGGATCTCAACATGGTTACCAGTAGCAGCATGGAAGAATAATGTCAACATCTTAACCTTGGCAGCTGGAATCACTGATTTCATCAATCTAATCCGTGTGGGATTATTCACATTAACATGTTTCCCAAAGGAAGCAGGGATCTTTAACAACCAGGTCGTCTCTGACAGCACACATTTTGGGCCGAACCATAGAGTCTGTTGCCAGGTAAACTTCAGTGATATCAGCATTGAATCAGAGAACAAAAGTTATTATGTTCATTCTCATCTCCAGTGGCAGACTAGATCATTGACAGCATTAGATCCTCTGGTGGCATTGGTATCTCATATACTTCATGTTCCAATAAGCTGAGTCAAGGGACATCGAGAGAAATTTTCGGTGGTAGGTAGGATCTCAGAGATCAGACTCACCTATTGTGCCTGCTCAGAATACTTACCTCAATATATCCTTGGCCTCAGTATGGATGATGTAATTCAGCAGATTCTCAAGCATCTATACAGATCATGGCTACAATCATGGTCTCCATTAGTAATAGGACAGTGTACTCCATCATGATTGCTGGTCAAAGCTTGCAGTGCTGGACTCAAATATCTCCCAGGATCGAGGGGATCACAGGGGATCAAAATCACCTCCATAAATAGGACAGAGCAATTACCTCATTATGACCTCAGGTCACAGTACTGATCATGAAGTTCACAACAGACTCTTCTGTTTGAGAAATCAGAAACATCCCTGAGCTCTTCAAAAACAATACTGACTGTGGATATTAATGTGATTACTGGTGCCAGCACGAAGGAATGATGTCAATATCCTTCCCATGGCAGTTGGTATCTCTGATGTCATCAATCTAGTCCATAGTGGCAGTAGGGATCATTGATGTTGTGGTTTACTCTGGCAAAAGTGTTCTACGCTAGAACATGGTTTATTTGGCCGGGAAGCATCTTAGAATTCTACATCGTTTCAGAGTGGAGATGAGACCATTTCTAGAAAACTCTTCTCTCCTGGTTTCATGCACCTTGACATCAAAATGGTTACATCTTGCAGCACACTTCTTATAAATGCAAGGTTTCTTTTGGCAGAAACATATAAAACTGGCATCAGTAATGATTGCATTGGCATGTGGAGACATTCTTATTAATATCGTCCCAAGAGATAGCAGGGACCAGAAGTAACATGGGTATCCAAGGTGACCTCAATATAACGTATAACATATAACTCCACATGTCCTTCGGATATTGTTGACATTGAACATCACCATAGACTCAGCTGGCTTCAGGGATATTTAGCATTAAAAATCTTTTCAAATGTAACAAAGGCTATGACTTCCAACATGGCTAATGGCAGCAGCATTAATGGTTGACATCATCATAGTTTTGGTTTGGTGATATTGACATTTTCCCCAGTGGCATTATAGAACACTGACAAGGTTGTTTCGGCAGCATCACTCTTAAGCAATAATACGGGGTCTTTTGCAAGGTATCTTTGAGTGACATTGGCATTGCGTCAGAAGACAGAATGCTATGGCTATAGAAATCTTCACTAGTGACAGGATAGATTTTTTGATATCACTAAGCTCTTCTTGTGGCAGTTAGAAACCTGTATATTACATGGTTATACTGCATGTATAACCTGCATACATTCATCTGAGACATTCACAATGTTTCCTCTGGCAGGTAGGATCTTAGACATCAATCTGATCTTCAGTGACGGCTCAGAATATTTATCTCAATATGATATTGACATCTATATAAAATGTAAATTAACTAGATTTCTGACAATAGAACAGATCATGATGATCACCAAATTCTCCATCAACAATAGGAATAATGGACTCTTACATGGTTGCAAAAAATAGCTTACAGCACTGGCATCAACATATCTTCATGTTCTAGGTAGGATCACAGGCATCAAAAGCATCTGAAAAAAATGCAGAGATTACTTACCTCCTTGTGATCTTTGGCAGCAGCACTGACCAAGAACTTCACCAGTGTAGTCTTCTTGATAAGGATCGAAAACATCTCAGAGCTATTCAAGACAACACACTGACTGTGGATCTCAGCAGGGGTTACCAGTAGCAGCTTAGATTAGTGACATCAACACATTTTTCTTGGAGAGTTGGAATCACTCATATCATCAACATATAAAGTCAATTGGATTAATCATTAACATGATGCCCAACGGTAGGAGAGGTCACTAACAACAAGTTTGCCTCTGACAGCAGGGGATTGTGAACAAAACCGTGGGATCTGTTGCTAAATAAACTTGTGACATTAACATTTTAGTCACAGGGCAGAAGAAATTATGATTATACATCTCTTCTCCAGCGGACAGTAGACCATTGACATCACTAGCTCTTCTGATGGCAATTCGGTTCCTATACATTACATGTTCTTCAGCTCTGGATACATGCATGCATCAGAGGACATCAAGAGAAATTACAGTGGCAATGGGATCTCAGACATCTGTCTGATCTCCACGGCCTGCTCAGAAAAAAAAAAAAAAAACACTTACCTCAATAGGATCTCAGGCATCAGTATGGAACTGCGAATTCTTCAGCAGGATCTCCGGCAGCAAATACAGATCATGGACCTCATCAGCGTCTCCATTATACATAGGAAAAATGGACTCCACCATGATTGCTGGTCACAGCAGGCAGCACTGGCATCAATATATCTTCAGGGTCAGAGTAGGATCACAGGTGTCAAAGGCACCCCAGAAAGCATCACAGATCACTTATCTCCTTATAAACTAAGGCAGCAGTATGACCATGAACTTCACAGTAGACTCTTCTGGCTGAGGGATAACAGACATCACAGAACTCTTCAAAGACCACACTGATTTTGGATCTCAACATGGTTACCAGTAGAAGCATGGATGAGTGATGTCAACATCTTAACCTTGGCAGCTGGAATCACTGATTTCATCAATCGAATCCATGTGGGTTAATTCACATTAATATGTTTCCCAAAGGTAGCAGGGATCTTTAACAACCAGGTCGTCTCTGACAGCACACATTTTGGGCGAACCATAGGTCTGTTGCCAGGTAAACTTCAGTGATATCAGCATTGAATCAGAAACAAAAGTTATTATGTTCATTCTCATCTCCAGTGGCAGACTAGATCATTGACAGCATTAGATCCTCTGGTGGCATTAGTATCTCATATACTTCATGTTCAATAGCTGAGTCAGGGACATCAGAGAGAATTTTGGTGGTAGGTAGGATCTCAGAGATCAGACTCACCTATTGTGCCTGCTCAGAATACTTACCTCAATATATCCTTGGCCTCAGTATGGATGATGTAATTCAGCGGATTCTCAAAGCATCTATACAGATCATGGCTACAATCATGGTCTCCATTAGTAATAGGAGCAGTGTACTCCATCATGATTGCTGGTCAAAGCTTTTTGCAGTGCTGGACTCAAATATCTCCAGGATCGAGGTAGGATCACAGGGGATCAAAATCACCTCCATAAATAGGACAGAGCAATTACCTCGTATTATGACCTCAGGTCACAGTACTGATCATGAAGTTCACAACAGACTCTTCTGTTTGAGAAATCAGAAACATCCCTGAGCTCTTCAAAAACAATACTGACTGTGGATATTAATGTGATTACTGGTGCCAGCACGAAGGAATGATGTCAATATCCTTCCCATGGCAGTTGGTATCTCTGATGTCATCAATCTAGTCCATAGTGGCAGTAGGGATCATTGATGTTGTGGTTTACTCTGGCAAAAGTGTTCTACGCTAGAACATGGTTTATTTGGCCGGGAAGCATCTTAGAATTCTACATCGTTTCAGAGTGGAGATGAGACCATTTCTAGAAAACTCTTCTCTCCTGGTTTCATGCACCTTGACATCAAAATGGTTACATCTTGCAGCACACTTCTTATAAATGCAAGGTTTCTTTTGGCAGAAACATATAAAACTGGCATCAGTAATGATTGCATTGGCATGTGGAGACATTCTTATTAATATCGTCCCAAGAGATAGCAGGGACCAGAAGTAACATGGGTATCCAAGGTGACCTCAATATAACGTATAACATATAACTCCACATGTCCTTCGGATATTGTTGACATTGAACATCACCATAGACTCAGCTGGCTTCCAGGGGATATTTAGCATTAAAAAAATCTTTTCAAATGTAACAAAGGCTATGACTTTAACATGGCTAATAGCAGCAGCATTAATGGTTGACATCATCATAGTTTTGGTTTGGTGATATTGACATTTTCCCCCATGGCATTATAGAACACTGACAAGGTTGTTTAACAGCATCACTCTTAAACAATAATCGGGGTCTTTTGCAAGGTATCTTTGAGTGACATTGGCATTGCGTCAGAAGACAGAAGTAACGCTGGCCATAGAAATCTTCACTAGTGACAGGATAGATTTTTGATATCACTAGCTCTTCTTGTGGCAGTTAGAAACCTGTATATTACATGGTTATACTGCATGTATAACCTGCATACATTCATCTGAGACATTCACAATGTTTCCTCTGGCAGGTAGGATCTTAGACATCAATCTGATCTTCAGTGACGGCTCAGAATATTTATCTCAATATGATATTGACATCTATATAAAATGTAAATTAACTAGATTTCACAAGCAATAGAACAGATCATGATGATCACCAAATTCTCCATCAGCAATAGGAATAATGGACTCTTACATGGTTGCAAAAAATAGCTTGCAGCACTGGCATCAACATATCTTCATGTTCTAGGTAGGATCACAGGCATCAAAAGCATCTGAAAAAGTGCAGAGATTACTTACCTCCTTGTGATCTTTGGCAGCAGCACTGACCAAGAACTTCACAGTGTAGTCTTCTTGATAAGGATCCGAAAACATCTCAGAGCTATTCGAAGACAACACTGACTGTGGATCTCAGCAGGGTTACCAGTAGCAGCTTAGATTAGTGACATCAACACATTTCCCTTGGAGGTTGGAATCACTCATATCATCAACATAGTCCAATTGGATTAATCACATTAACATGATGCCCAACGGTAGGAGAGGTCACTAACAACAAGTTTGCCTCTGACAGCAGGGATTGTGAACAAAACCGTGGGATCTGTTGCTAAATAAACTTCGGTGACATTAACATTTAGTCACAGGGCAGAAGAAATTATGATTATACATCTCTTCTCCAGCGGACAGTAGACCATTGACATCACTAGCTCTTCTGATATAACGAATTCGGTTCATATACATTACATTTCTTCAGCTCTGGATACATGCATGCATCAGGGACATCAAGAGAAATTACAGTGGCAGATGGGATCTCAGACATCTGTCTGATCTCCACGACCTGCTCAGAAAAAAAAAAAAAAACACTTACCTCAATAGGGATCTCAGGCATCAGTATGGAACTGCAATTCTTCAGCAGGATCTCCGGCAACAAATACAGATCATGGACCTCATCAAGCGTCTCCATTATACATAGGAAAAATGGACTCCACCATGATTGCTGGTCACAGCAGGCAGCACTGGCATCAATATATCTTCAGGGTCAGAGTAGGATCACAGGTGTCAAAGGCACCCCAGAAACCATCACAGATCACTTATCTCCTTATAAACTAAGGCAGCAGTATGACCATGAACTTCCCAGTAGAGACTCTTCTGGCTGAGGGATAACAGACATCACAGAACTCTTCAAAGACCACACTGATTTTGGATCTCAACATGGTTACCAGTAGAAGCATGGATGAGTGATGTCAACATCTTAACCTTGGCAGCTGGAATCACTGATTTCATCAATCGAATCCATGTGGGTTAATTCACATTAATATGTTTCCCAAAGGTAGCAGGGATCTTTAACAACCAGGTCGTCTCTGACAGCACACATTTTGGGCCGAACCATAGAGTCTGTTGCCAGGTAAACTTCAGTGATATCAGCATTGAATCAGAGAACAAAAGTTATTATGTTCATTCTCATCTCCAGTGGCAGACTAGATCATTGACAGCATTAGATCCTCTGGTGGCATTAGTATCTCATATACTTCATGTTCAATAGCTGAGTCAGGGACATCGAGAGAATTTTCGGTGGTAGGTAGGATCTCAGAGATCAGACTCACCTATTGTGCCTGCTCAGAATACTTACCTCAATATATCCTTGGCCTCAGTATGGATGATGTAATTCAGCAGATTCTCAAGCATCTATACAGATCATGGCTACAATCATGGTCTCCATTAGTAATAGGAGCAGTGTACTCCATCATGATTGCTGGTCAAAGCTTGCAGTGCTGGACTCAAATATCTCCAGGATCGAGGTAGGATCACAGGGATCAAAATCACCTCCATAAATAGGACAGAGCAATTACCTCATTATGACCTCAGGTCACAGTACTGATCATGAAGTTCACAACAGACTCTTCTGTTTGAGAAATCAGAAACATCCCTGAGCTCTTCAAAAACAATACTGACTGTGGATATTAATGTGATTACTGGTGCCAGCACGAAGGAATGATGTCAATATCCTTCCCATGGCAGTTGGTATCTCTGATGTCATCAATCTAGTCCATAGTGGCAGTAGGGATCATTGATGTTGTGGTTTTACTCTGGCAAAAGTGTTCTCACGCTAGAACATGGTTTTATTTGGCGGAAGCATCTTAGAATTCTACATCGTTTCAGAGTGGAGATGAGACCATTTCTAAAAACTCTTCTCTCCTGGTTTCATGCACTTTGACATCAAAATGGTTACATCTTGCAGCTTTTACTTCTTATAAATGCAAGGTTTCTTTTGGCAGAAACATATAAAACTGGCATCAGTAATGATTGCATTGGCATGTGGAGACATTCTTATTAATATCGTCCCCAAGAGATAGCAGGGACCAGAAGTAACATGGGTATCCAAAGGTGACCTCAATATAACGTATAACATATAACTCCACATGTCCTTCGGATATTGTTGACATTGAACATCACCATAGACTCAGCTGGCTTCAGGGATATTTAGCATTAAAAATCTTTTCAAATGTAACAAAGGCTATGACTTCCAACATGGCTAATGGCAGCAGCATTAATGGTTGACATCATCATAGTTTTGGTTTGGTGATATTGACATTTTCCCCAGTGGCATTATAGAACACTGACAAGGTTGTTTCGGCAGCATCACTCTTAAGCAATAATACGGGGTCTTTTGCAAGGTATCTTTGAGTGACATTGGCATTGCGTCAGAAGACAGAAGTAACGCTGGCCATAGAAATCTTCACTAGTGACAGGATAGATTTTTGATATCACTAGCTCTTCTTGTGGCAGTTAGAAACCTGTATATTACATGGTTATACTGCATATAACCTACACATTCATCTGAGAACATTCACAATGTTTCCTCTGGCAGGTAGGATCTTGAACATCAATCTGATCTTCAGTGACGGCTCAGAATATTTATCTCAATATGATATTGACATCTATATAAATGTAAATTAACTAGATTTCACAAGAAATAGAACAGATCATGATGATCACCAAATTCTCCATCAGCAATAGGAATAATGGACTCTTACATGGTTGCAAAAAATAGCTTGCAGCACTGGCATCAACATATCTTCATGTTCTAGGTAGGATCACAGGCATCAAAAGCATCTGAAAAAGTGCAGAGATTACTTACCTCCTTGTGATCTTTGGCAGCAGCACTGACCAAGAACTTCACAGTGTAGTCTTCTTGATAGGATCCGAAAACATCTCAGAGCTATTAGAAGACAACACTGACTGGATCTCAACAGGGTTACCAGTAGCAGCTTAGATTAGTGACATCAACACATTTCCCTTGGAGGTTGGAATCACTCATATCATCAACATAGTCCAATTGGATTAATCACATTAACATGATGCCCAACGGTAGGAGAGGTCACTAACAACAAGTTTGCCTCTGACAGCAGGGATTGTGAACAAAACCGTGGGATCTGTTGCTAAATAAACTTCGGTGACATTAACATTTAGTCACAGGGCAGAAGAAATTATGATTATACATCTCTTCTCCAGCGGACAGTAGACCATTGACATCACTAGCTCTTCTGATGGCAATTCGGTTCGTATACATTACATGTTCTTCAGCTCTGGATACATGCATGCATCAGGGACATCAAGAGAAATTACAGTGGCAGATAGGATCTCAGACATCTGTCTGATCTCCACGGCCTGCTCAGAAAAAAAAAAAACACTTACCTCAATAGGATCTCAGGCATCAGTATGGAACTACGAATTCTTCAGCAGGATCTCCGAACAAAATACAGATCATGGACCTCATCAAGCGTCTCCATTATACATAGGAAAATGGACTCCACCATGATTGCTGGTCACAGCAGCAGCACTAACATCAATATATCTTCAGGGTCAAAGTAGGATCACAGGTGTCAAAGGCACCCCAGAAAGCATCACAGATCCTTATCTCCTTATAAACTAAGGCAGCAGTATGACCATGAACTTCACAGTAGACTCTTCTGGCTGAGGGATAACAGACATCACAGAACTCTTCAAAGACCACACTGATTTTGGATCTCAACATGGTTACCAGTAGAAGCATGGATGAGTGATGTCAACATCTTAACCTTGGCAGCTGGAATCACTGATTTCATCAATCCAATCCATGTGGGTTAATTCACATTAATATGTTTCCCAAAAGGTAGCAGGGATCTTTAACAACCAGGTTAGTCTCTGACAGCACACATTTTGGGCGAACCATAGAGTCTGTTGCCAGGTAAACTTCAGTGATATCAGCATTGAATCAGAGAACAAAAGTTATTATGTTCATTCTCATCTCCAGTGGCAGACTAGATCATTGACAGCATTAAGATCCTCTGGTGGCATTGGTATCTCATATACTTCATGTTCAATAGCTGAGTCAGGGACATCGAGAAATTTTGGTGGTAGGTAGGATCTCAGAGATCAGACTCACCTATTGTGCCTGCTCAGAATACTTACCTCAATATATCCTTGGCCTCAGTATGGATGATGTAATTCAGCAGATTCTCAAGCATCTATACAGATCATGGCTACAATCATGGTCTCCATTATTAATAGGAGCAGTGTACTCCATCATGATTGCTGGTCAAAGCTTGCAGTGCTGGACTCAAATATCTCCAGGATCGAGGTAGGATCACAGGGATCAAAATCACCTCCATAAATAGGACAGAGCAATTACCTCATTATGACCTCAGGTCACAGTACTGATCATGAAGTTCTGTAACAGACTCTTCTGTTTGAAATCAAAACATCCCTGAGCTCTTCAAAACAATACTGACTGTGGATATTAATGTGATTACTGGTGCCAGCAGAAGGAATGATGTCAATATCCTTCCCATGGCAGTTGGTATCTCTGATGTCATCAATCCTAGTCCATAGTGGCAGTAGGGATCATTGATGTTGTGGTTTTACTCTGGCAAAGTGTTCTCTGCTAGAACATGGTTTTTATTTGGCCGGGAAGCATCTTAGAATTCTACATCGTTTCAGAGTGGAGATGAGACCATTTCTAGAAAACTCTTCTCTCCTGGTTTCATGCACCTTGACATCAAAATGGTTACATCTTGCAGCACACTTCTTATAAATGCAAGGTTTCTTTTGGCAGAAACATATAAAACTGGCATCAGTAATGATTGCATTGGCATGTGGAGACATTCTTATTAATATAGTCCCAAGAGATAGCAGGGACCAAAGTAACATGGGTATCAAAGGTGACCTCAATATAGCATTATAACATATAACTCCACATGTCCTTCCGGATATTGTTGACATTGAACATCACCATAGACTCAGCTGGCTTCAGGGATATTTAGCATTAAAAATCTTTTCAAATGTAACCAAGGCTATGACTTCCAACATGGCTAATGGCAGCAGCATTAATGGTTGACATCATCATAGTTTTGGTTTGGTGATATTGACATTTTCCCCAGTGGCATTATAGAACACTGACAAGGTTGTTTCGGCAGCATCACTCTTAAGCAATAATACGGGGTCTTTTGCAAGGTATCTTTGAGTGACATTGGCATTGCGTCAGAAGACAGAAGTAACGCTGGCCATAGAAATCTTCACTAGTGACAGGATAGATTTTTGATATCACTAGCTCTTCTTGTGGCAGTTAGAAACCTGTATATTACATGGTTATACTGCATGTATAACCTGCATACATTCATCTGAGACATTCACAATGTTTCCTCTGTGCGGAGGTAGGATCTTAGACATCAATCTGATCTTCGGTAATGACTCAGAATATTTATCTCAATATGATATTGACATCTATATAAAATGTAAATTAACTAGATTTCACAAACAATAGAACAGATCATGATGATCACCAAATTCTCCATCAATAAAGGAATAATGGACTCTTACATGGTTTATAAAAAATAGCTTTGCAGCACTGGCATCAACATATCTTCATGTTCTGGGAGGTAGGATCACAGGCATCAAAAAGCATCTGAAAAAGTGCAGAGATTACTTACCTCCTTGTGATCTTTGGCAGCACACTGACCAAGAACTTCACAGTGTAGTCTTCTTGATAAGGATCCGAAAACATCTCAGAGCTATTGAGGAGAACACTGACTGTGGATCTCAACAGGGGTTACCAGTAGCAGCTTAGATTAGTGACATCAACACATTTCCCTTGGAGGTTGGAATCACTCATATCATCAACATAGTCAATTGGATTAATCCATTAACATGATGTTAGCGGTGGGAGGTCACTAACAACAAGTTTGCCTCTGACAGCAGGGATTGTGAACAAAACGTGGGATCTGTTGCTAAATAAACCGGTGACGTGCATTTAGTCACAGGGCAGAAGAATTATGATTATACATCTCTTCTCCAGCGGACAGTAGACCATTGACATCACTAAGCTCTTCTGATGGCGAATTGGTTCCCTATACATTATGTTCTTCAGCTCTGGATACATGCATACATCAGGGACATCAAGAGAATTACAGTGGCAGATGGGATCTCAGACATCTGTCTGATCTCCACCTGCTCAGAAAAAAAACACTTACCTCAATAGGATCTCAGGCATCAATTATGGAACTGCAGATTCTTCAGGGATCTCGGCAAAATACAGATCATGGACCTCATCAATCTCCATTATACATAGGAAAAATGGACTCCACCATGATTGCTGGTCACAGCAGGCAGCACTGGCATCAATATATCTTCAGGGTCAGAGTAGGATCACAGGTGTCAAAGGCACCCCCAGAAAGCATCACAGATCCTTATCTCCTTATAAACTAAAGCAGCAGTATGACCATGGAACTTCACAGTAGACTCTTCTGGCTGAGGGATAACAGACATCACAGAACTCTTCAAAGACCACACTGATTTTGGATCTCAACATGTTTACCAGTAGAAGCATGGATGAGTGATGTCAACATCTTAACCTTGGCAGCTGGAATCACTGATTTCATCAATCAGATCCATGTGGGTTAATTCACATTAATATGTTTCCCAAAGGTAGCAGGGATCTTTTAACAACCAGGTCGTCTCCCTGACAGCACACATTTTGGGCGAACCATAGAGTCTGTTGCCAGGTAAACTTCAGTGATATCGGCATTGAATCAGAGAACAAAAAGTTATTATGTTCATTCTCATCTCCAGTGGCAGACTAGATCATTGACAGCATTAGATCCTCTGGTGGCATTAGTATCTCCTACTTCATGTTCAATAGCTGAGTCAGGGACATCGAGAGAATTTTCGGTGGTAGGTAGGATCTCAGAGATCAGACTCACCTATTGTGCCTGCTCAGAATACTTACCTCAATATATCCTTGGCCTCAGTATGGATGATGTAATTCAGCAGATTCTCAAGCATCTATACAGATCATGGCTACAATCATGGTCTCCATTAGTAATAGGAGCAGTGTACTCCATCATGATTGCTGGTCAAAGCTTGCAGTGCTGGACTCAAATATCTCCAGGATCGAGGTAGGGATCACAGGGATCAAATCACCTCCATAAATAGGGACAGAGCAATTACCTCTATTATGACCTCAGGTCACAGTACTGATCATGAAGTTCTGACAACAGACTCTTCTGTTTGAAAATCAGAAACATCCTGAGCTCTTCAAAACAATACTGACTGTGGATATTAATGTGATTACTGGTGCCAGCATCAGAAGGAATGATGTCAATATCCTTCCCATTGGCAGTTAGTAACTCTGATGTCATCAATCTAGTCCATAGTGGCAGTAGGGATCATTGATGTTGTGGTTTACTCTGGCAAAAGTGTTCTACGATATAACATGGTTAATTTGGCCGGGAAGCATCTTGGAATTCTACATAGTTTCAGAGTGGAGATGAGACCATTTCTAGAAAACTCTTCTCTCCTGGTTTCATGCACCTTGACATCAAAATGGTTACATCTTGCAGCACACTTCTTATAAATGCAAGGTTTCTTTTGGCAGAAACATATAAAACTGGCATCAGTAATGATTGCATTGGCATGTGGAGACATTCTTATTAATATCGTCCCAAGAGATAGCAGGGACCAGAAGTAACATGGGTATCCAAGGTGACCTCAATATAACGTATAACATATAACTCCACATGTCCTTCGGATATTGTTGACATTGAACATCACCATAGACTCAGCTGGCTTCAGGGATATTTAGCATTAAAAATCTTTTCAAATGTAACAAAGGCTATGACTTCCAACATGGCTAATGGCAGCAGCATTAATGGTTGACATCATCATAGTTTTGGTTTGGTGATATTGACATTTTCCCCAGTGGCATTATAGAACACTGACAAGGTTGTTTGACATCACTCCTTAAGCAATAATGTCGGGGTCTTTTTGCAAGGTATCTTTGAGTGACATTGGCATTTCGTCAGAAGACAGAAGTAACGCTGGCCATAGAAATCTTCACTAGTGACAGGATAGATTTTTGATATCACTAGCTCTTCTTGTGGCAGTTAGAAACCTGTATATTACATGGTTATACTGCATGTATAACCTGCATACATTCATCTGAGACATTCACAATGTTTCCTCTGGCAGGTAGGATCTTAGACATCAATCTGATCTTCAGTGGCGGCTCAGAATATTTATCTCAATATGATATTGACATCTATATAAAATGTAAATTAACTAGATTTCACAAGCAATAGAACAGATCATGATGATCACCAAATTCTCCATCAGCAATAGGAATAATGGACTCTTACATGGTTGCAAAAAATGGCTTGCACACTGGCATCAACATATCTTCATGTTCTAGGTAGGATCACAGGCATCAAAAGCATCTGAAAAGTGCAGAGATTACTTACCTCCTTGGATCTTTGGCATGCAGCACTTTACCAAGAACTTCACAGTGTAGTCTTCTTGATAAGGATCCGAAAACATCTCAGAGCTATTCGAAGTCAACACTGACTGTGGATCTCAGCAGGGTTACCAGTAGCAGCTTAGATTAGTGACATCAACACATTTCCCTTGGAGGTTGGAATCACTCATATCATCAACATAGTCCAATTGGATTAATCACATTAACATGATGCCCAACGGTAGGAGAGGTCACTAACAACAAGTTTGCCTCTGACAGCAGGGATTGTGAACAAAACCGTGGGATCTGTTGCTAAATAAACTTCGGTGACATTAACATTTAGTCACAGGGCAGAAGAAATTATGATTATACATCTCTTCTCCAGCGGACAGTAGACCATTGACATCACTAGCTCTTCTGATGGCAATTCGGTTCCTATACATTACATGTTCTTCAGCTCTGGATACATGCATGCATCAGGGACATCAAGAGAAATTACAGTGGCAGATAGGATCTCAGACATCTGTCTGATCTCCACGGCCTGCTCAGAAAAAAAAAAAAAACACTTACCTCAATAGGATCTCAGGCATCAGTATGGAACTGCGAATTCTTCAGCAGGATCTCCGGCAGCAAATACAGATCATGGACCTCATCAGTGTCTCCATTATCCATAGGAAAAATGGACTCCACCATGATTGCTGGTCACAGCAGGCAGCACTGGAATCAATATATCTTCAGGGTCAGGGTCGGATCACAGGTGTCAAAGACACCCCAGAAAGCATCACAGATCACTTATCTCCTTATAAACTAAGGCAGCAGTATGACCATGAACTTCACAGTAGACTCTTCTGGCTGAGGGATAACAGACATCACAGAACTCTTCAAAGACCACACTGACTTTGGATCTCAACATGGTTACCAGTAGAAGCATGGATGAGTGATGTCAACATCTTAACCTTGGCAGCTGGAATCACTGATTTCATCAATCTAATGCATGTGGGTTAATTCACATTAACATGTTTCCCAAAGGTAGCAGGGATCTTTAACAACCAGGTCGTCTCTGACAGCACACATTTTGGGCCGAACCATAGAGTCTGTTGCCAAGTAAACTTCAGTGATATCAGCATTGAATCAGAGAAGAAAATTTATTATGTTCATTCTCATCTCCAGTGGCAGACTAGATCATTGACAGCATTAGATCCTCTGGTGGCATTAGTATCTCATATACTTCATGTTCAATAGCTGAGTCAGGGACATCGAGAGAATTTTCGGAGGTAGGTAGGATCTCAGAGATCAGACTCACCTATTGTGCCTGCTCAGAATACTTACCTCAATATATCCTTGGCCTCAGTATGGATGATGTAATTCAGCAGATACTCAAACATCTATATCGATCATGGCTATAATCATGGTCTCCATTCGTAATAGGAGAAGTGTACTCCATCATGATTGCTGGTCAAAGCTTGCAGTGCTGGACTCAAATATCTCCAGGATCGAGGTAGGATCACAGGGATCAAAATCACCTCCATAAATAGGACAGAGCAATTACCTCATTATGACCTTAGGTCACAGTACTGATCATGAAGTTCACAACAGACTCTTCTGTTTGAGAAATCAAAACATCCTGAGCTCTTCAAAAAACAATACTGACTGTGGAGATTAATGTGATTACTGGGCCAGCACGAAGGAATGATGTCAATATCCTTCCCATGGCAGTTGGTATCTCTGATGTCATCAATCTAGTCCATAGTGGCAGTAGGGATCATTGATGTTGTGGTTTACTCTGGCAAAAGTGTTCTACGCTAGAACATGGTTTATTTGGCCGGGAAGCATCTTAGAATTCTACATCGTTTCAGAGTGGAGATGAGACCATTTCTAGAAAACTCTTCTCTCCTGGTTTCATGCACCTTGACATCAAAATGGTTACATCTTGCAGCACACTTCTTATAAATGCAAGGTTTCTTTTGGCAGAAACATATAAAACTGGCATCAGTAATGATTGCATTGGCATGTGGAACATTCTTATTAATATCGTCCCCAAGAGATAGCAGGGACCAAAGTAACATGGGTATCAAGGTGACCTCAAAATAACATATAACATATAACTCCACATGTCCTTCGGTATTGTTGACATTGAACATCACCATAGACTCAGCTGGCTTCAGGGACATTTGGCATTAAAAATCTTTTCAAATGTAACAAAGGCTATGCCTTTCAACATGGCTAATGGCAGCAGCATTAATGTTTGACATCATCATTGTTTTAGTTTGGTGATATTGACATTGACAAAGTGGCAGTATAGAACACTGACAAGGTTGTTTCGGTAGCATCACTCTTAAGCAATAATACGGGGTCTTTTGCCAGGTATCTTTGAGTGACATTGGCATTGTGTCAGAAGACAGTAGTAACTCTGGTCATAGACATCTTCACTAGTGACAGGATAGATTTTTGATATCACTACTCTTCTTCTGGCAGTTAGAAACCTGTGTATTACATGGTTCACAGAGTGGCCTGCATACATTCATCTGAGACATTCACAATATTTCCTCTGGCAGGTAGGATCTTAGACATCAATCTGATCTTCAGTGACGGCTCAGAATAGTTATCTCAATATGATATTGACATCTATATAAAATGTAAATTCACTAGATTTCACAAGCAATAGAACAGATCATGCTGATCACCAAATTCTCCATCAGCAATAGGAATAATGGACTCTTTCATGGTTGCATAAAATAGCTTGCAGCACTGGTATCAATATATTTTCATGTTCTAGGTAGGATCACAGGCATCAAAAGCATCTGAAAAATTGCAGAGATTACTTACCTCCTTATGATCTTTGGCAGCAGTACTGACCAAGAACTTCACAGTGTAGTCTTCTTGATGAGGAACCGCAAACATCTCAGAGCTATTCGAAGACAACACTGACTGTGGATCTCAGCAGGGTTACCATTAGCAGCTTAGATTAGTGACATCAACACATTTCCCTTGGAGGTTGGAATCACTCATATCATCAACATAGTCCAATTGGATTAATCACAATAACATGATTCCCAAAAGCAGCAGAGGTCACTAACAACAAGTTTGCCTCTGACTGCAGGGATTGTGAACAAAACCGTGGGATCTGTTGCTAAATAAACTTCGGTGACATTAACATTTAGTCACAGGGCAGAAGAAATTATGATTATACATCTCTTCTCCAGCGGACAGTAGACCATTGACATCACTAGCTCTTCTGATGGCAATTCGGTTCGTATACATTACATGTTCTTCAGCTCTGGATACATGCATGCATCAGGGACATCAAGAGAAATTACAGTGGCAGATAGGATCTCAGACATCAGTCTGATCTCCACGGCCTGCTCAGAAAAAAACACTTACCTCAATAGGATCTCAGGCATCAGTTTGGAACTGCGAATTCTTCAGCAGGTTCTCCGGCAGCAAACACAGATCATGGACCTCATCAGTGTCTCCATTATCCATAGGAAAAATGGACTCCACCATGATTGCTGGTCACAGCAGGCAGCACTGGCATCAATATATCTTCAGGGTCAGGGTCGGATCACAGGTGTCAAAGACACCCCAGAAAGCATCACAGATCACTTATCTCCTTATAAACTAAGGCAGCAGTATGACCATGAACTTCACAGTAGACTCTTCTGGCTGAGGGATAACAGACATCACAGAACTCTTCAAAGACCACACTGACTTTGGATCTCAACATGGTTACCAGTAGAAGCATGGATGAGTGATGTCAACATCTTAACCTTGGCAGCTGGAATCACTGATTTCATCAATCTAATCCATGTGGGTTAATTCACATTAACATGTTTCCCAAAGGTAGCAGGGATCTTTAACAACCAGGTCGTCTCTGACAGCACACATTTTGGGCCGAACCATAGAGTCTGTTGCCAGGTAAACTTCAGTGATATCAGCATTGAATCAGAGAACAAAAGTTATTATGTTCATTCTCATCTCCAGTGGCAGACTAGATCATTGACAGCATTAGATCCTCTGGTGGCATTAGTATCTCATATACTTCATGTTCAATAGCTGAGTCAGGGACATCAAGAGAATTTTCAGTGGTAGGTAGGATCTCAGAGATCAGACTCACCTATTTGTGCCTGCTCAGAATACTTACCTCAATATATCCTTGGCCTCAGTATGGATGATGTAATTCAGCAGATTCTCAAGCATCTATACAGATCATGGCTATAATCATGGTCTCCATTAGTAATAGGAGCAGTGGAATCCATCATGATTGCTGGTCAAAGCTTGCAGTGCTGGACTCAAATATCTCCAGGATCGAGGTAGGATCACAGGGATCAAAACCACCTCCATAAATAGGACAGAGCAATTACCTCATTATGACCTTAGGTCACAGTACTGATCATGAAGTTCACAACAGACTCTTCTGTTTGAGAAATCAGAAACATCCCTGAGCTCTTCAAAAACAATACTGACTGTGGATATTAATGTGATTACTGGTATCAGCACGAAGGAATGATGTTAATATCCTTCCATAACAGTTGGTATCACTGATGTCATCAATCCTAGTCCATAGTGGCAGTAGGGATCATTGATGTTGTGGTTTACTCTGGCAAAAAGTGTTCTACGATGTAACATGGTTAATTTGGCCGGAAGCATCTTGAATTCTACATAGTTTCAGAGTGGAGATGAGACCATTTCTAGAAAACTCTTCTCTCCTGGTTTCATGCACCTTGACATCAAAATGGTTACATCTTGCAGCACACTTCTTATAAATGCAAGGTTTCTTTTGGCAGAAACATATAAAACTGGCATCAGTAATGATTGCATTGGCATGTGGAGACATTCTTATTAATATCGTCCCAAGAGATAGCAGGGACCAGAAGTAACATGGGTATCCAAGGTGACCTCAAAATAACATATAACATATAACTCCACATGTCCTTCGGTATTGTTGACATTGAACATCACCATAGACTCAGCTGGCTTCAGGGATATTTAGCATTAAAAATCTTTTCAAATGTAACAAAGGCTATGACTTCCAACATGGCTAATGGCAGCAGCATTAATGGTTGACATCATCATAGTTTTGGTTTGGTGATATTGACATTTTCCCCAGTGGCATTATAGAACACTGACAAGGTTGTTTCGGCAGCATCACTCTTAAGCAATAATACGGGGTCTTTTGCAAGGTATCTTTGAGTGACATTGGCATTGCGTCAGAAGACAGAAGTAACGCTGGCCATAGAAATCTTCACTAGTGACAGGATAGATTTTTGATATCACTAGCTCTTCTTGTGGCAGTTAGAAACCTGTATATTACATGGTTATACTGCATGTATAACCTGCATACATTCATCTGAGACATTCACAATGTTTCCTCTGGCAGGTAGGATCTTAGACATCAATCTGATCTTCAGTGACGGCTCAGAATATTTATCTCAATATGATATTGACATCTATATAAAATGTAAATTAACTAGATTTCACAAGCAATAGAACAGATCATGATGATCACCAAATTCTCCATCAGCAATAGGAATAATGGACTCTTACATGGTTGCAAAAAATAGCTTGCAGCACTGGCATCAACATATCTTCATGTTCTAGGTAGGATCACAGGCATCAAAAGCATCTGAAAAAGTGCAGAGATTACTTACCTCCTTATGATCTTTGGCAGCAGTACTGACCAAGAACTTCACAGTGTAGTCTTCTTGATAAGGATCCGAAAACATCTCAGAGCTATTCGAAGTCAACACTGACTGTGGATCTCAGCAGGGTTACCAGTAGCAGCTTAGATTAGTGACATCAACACATTTCCCTTGGAGGTTGGAATCACTCATATCATCAACATATTCCAATTGGATTAATCACATTAACATGATGCCCAACGGTAGGAGAGGTCACTAACAACAAGTTTGCCTCTGACTGCAGAGATTGTGAACAAAACCGTGGGATCTGTTGCTAAATAAACTTCGGTGACATTAACATTTAGTCACAGGGCAGAAGAAATTATGATTATACATCTCTTCTCCAGCGGACGGTAGACCATTGACATCACTAGCTCTTCTGATGGCAATTCGGTTCGTATACATTAAATGTTCTTCAGCTCAGGATACATGCATGCATCAGGGACATCAAGAGATATTACAGTGGCAGATAGGATCTCAGACATCAGTCTGATCTCCACGGCCTGCTCAGAAAAAAAAAAAACACTTACCTCAATAGGGTCTCAGGCATCAGTATGGAACTGCAAATTCTTCAGCAGGTTCTCCGGCAGCAAATACAGATCATGGACCTCATCAGTGTCTCCATTATACATAGGAAAAATGGACTCCACCATGATTGCTGGTCACAGCAGGCAGCACTGGCTTCAATATATCTTCAGGGTCAGGGTAGGATCACAGGTGTCAAAGACACCCCAGAAAGCATCACAGATCCCTTATCTCCTTATATACTAAGGCAGCAGTATGACCATGAACTTCACAGTAGACTCTTCTGGCTGAGGGATAACAGACATCACAGAACTCTTCAAAGACCACACTGACTTTTGATCTCAACATGGTTACCAGTAGCAGCATGGAAGAATGATGTCAACATCTTAACCTTGGCAGCTGGAATCACTGATTTCATCAATCTAATCCGTGTGGGATTATTCACATTAACATGTTTCCCAAAGGAAGCAGGGATCTTGAACAACCAGGTCGTCTCTGACAGCACAGATTTTGGGCCGAACCATAGAGTCTGTTGCCAGGTAAACTTCAGTGATATCAGCATTGAATCAGAGAACAAAAGTTATTATGTTCATTCTCATCTCCAGTGGCAGACTAGATCATTTTCAGCATTAGATCCTCTGGTGGCTTTAGTATCTCATATACTTCATGTTCAATAGCTGAGTCAGGCACATCAAGAGAATTTTCGGTGGTAGGTAGGATCTCAGAGATCAGACTCACCTATTGTGCCTGCTCAGAATACTTACCTCAATATATCCTTGGCCTCAGTATGGATGATGTAATTCAGCAGATTCTCAAGCATCCATACAGATCATGGCTATAATCATGGTTTCCATTAGTAACAGGAGCAGTGGAATCCATCATGATTGCTGGTCAAACTTGCAGTGCTGGACTCAAATATCTCCAGGTTCGAGGTAGGATCAGAGGAATCAAAATCATCTCCATAAATAGGACAGAGCAATTACCTCATTATGACCTTAGATCACAGTACTGATCATGAAGTTCACAACAGACTCTTCTGTTTGAGAAATCAGAAACATCCCTGAGCTCTTCAAAAACAATACTGACTGTGGATATTAATGTGATTACTGGTGTCAGCACGAAGGAATGATGTTAATATCCTTCCCATGGCAGTTGGTATCACTGATGTCATCAATCTAGTCCATAGTGGCAGTAGGGATCATTGATGTTGTGGTTTACTCTGGCAAAAGTGTTCTACGATATAACATGGTTTATTTGGCCGGGAAGCATCTTAGAATTCTACATAGTTTCAGAGTGGAGATGAGACCATTTCTAGAAAAACTCTTCTCTCCTGGTTTCATGCACCTTGACATCAAAATGGTTATATCTTGCAGCACACTTCTTATAAATGCAAGGTTTCTTTTGGCAGAAACATATAAAACTGGCATCAGTAATGATTGCATTGGCATGTGGAGACATTCTTATTAATATCGTCCCAAGGGATAGCACGGACCAGAAGTAACATAGGTATCCAAGGTGACCTCAATATAACATATAATATATAACTCCACATGTCCTTCGGATATTGTTGACATTGAACATCACCATAGACTCAGCTGGCTTCAGGGATATTTAGCATTAAAAATCTTTTCAAATATAACAAAGGCTATGACTTCCAACATGGCTAATGGCAGCAGCATTAATGTTTGACATCATCATAGTTTTGGTTTGGTGATATTGACATTTTCCCCAGTGGCATTATAGAACACTGACAAGGTTTTTTCGCAGCATCAATCTTAAGCAATAATACGGGGTCTTTTGCAAGGTATCTTTGAGCGACATTGGCATTGAGTCAGAAGACTGAAGTAACGCTGGCCATAGAAATCTTCACTAGTGACAGGATAGATTTTTGACATCACTAGCTCTTCTTGTGGCAGTTAGAAACCTGTATATTACATGGTTCACAGAGTGGCCTGCATACATTCATCTGAGACATTCACAATATTTCCTCTGGCAGGTAGGATCTTAGACATCAATCTGATCTTCAGTGACAGCTCAAAATAGTTATCTCAATATGATATTGACATCTATATAGAACTGTAAATTCACTAGATTTCACAAGCAATAGAACAGATCATGATGATCACCAAATTCTCCCTCAGCAATAGGAATAATGGACTCTTTCATGTTTGCAAACATTAGCTTGCAGCACTGGCATCAACATATCTTCATGTTCTAGGTAGGATCACAGGCATCAAAAGCATCTGAAAAATTGCAGAGATTACTTACCTCCTTATGATCTTTGGCAGCAGTACTGACCAAGAACTTCACAGTGTAGTCTTCTTGATGAGGAACCGCAAACATCTCAGAGCTATTCGAAGACAACACTGACTGTGGATCTCAGCAGGGCTACCAGTAGCAGCTTAGATTAGTGACATCAACACTTTTCCCTTGGGGGTTGGAATCACTCATATCATCAACATAGTCCAATTGGATTAATCACATTAACATGATGCCCAACGGCAGCAGAGGTCACTAACAACAAGTTTTCCTGTGACTGCAGGGATTGTGAACAAAACCGTGGGATCTGTTGCTAAATAAACTTCGGTGACATTAACATTTAGTCACAGGGCAGAAGAAATTATGATTATACATCTCTTCTCCAGCTGACGGTAGACCATTGACATCACTAGCTCTTCTGATGGCAATTCGGTTCGTATACATTACATGTTCTTCAGCTCAGGATACATGCATGCATCAGGGACATCAAGAGAAATTACAGTGGCAGATAGGATCTCAGACATCAGTCTGATCTCCACGGCATGCTCAGAAAAAAACACTTACCTCAATATGATCTCAGGCATCAGTATGGAACTGCAAATTCTTCAGCAGGTTCTCCGGCAGCAAATACAGATCATGGACCATCACATGTCCATGATCATGGACCTCACCAGTGTCTCCATTATCCATAGGAAAAATGGACTCCACCATGATTGCTGGTCACAGCAGGCAGCACTGGCATCAATATATCTTCAGGGTCAGGGTAGGATCACAGGTGTCAAAGGCACCCCAGAAAGCATCACAGATCACTTATCTCCTTATAAACTAAGGCAGCAGTATGACCATGAACTTCACAGTAGACTCTTCTGGCTGAGGGATAACAGACATCACAGAACTCTTCAGAGACCACACTGACTTTGGATCTCAACATGGTTACCAGTAGCAGCATGGATGAGTGATGTCAACATCTTAACCTTGGCAGCTGGAATCACTGATGTCATCAATGTAGTCCATATTGGATTAATCACCTTAACATGTTGCTCAGTGGCAGCAGAGATCACTGAATAGAACGTTGCCTCTGGTTGTGTGGATTTTGGGCTATATTATGGTATCTGTTGACTGGTATACTTCAGTGACATCAGCACTGAGTCAAAGAAAAGAAGTAATTATGTTCATTCTCATCTCCAGTGGCATATTAGATCATTGGCTTCACCACATTCTCTGGTCGCAGTATGCACCTTATTGTATATTGTATATTGTATATAGATGAGGCTCTTTGCATGAATTCTGGACACTGAGTATTTTCTTTGGTAGGTAGGACCTTAGATATTAGACTCATCTTCTGTGCTTACTCAGAATACTTACCTCAATATGACCTCAGGCATCAGCATGGACCTTAAAATTCAGCAGATTCTTAAGCATTCATACATATCATGGCCATTATCAGGGTCTCCATTAACAATAGGAACAATGGACTCCATTGCTGATCACACCTTGAAGTTCTGGAATCAACGTATCTCCAGGTTCCAGGTAGAATCACTGGCACCAAAAGTATCTGCAGAAGCAAGAAAGATCACTTACCTTATGAACATATGCCACAGTACTCTCCATGAAATTCACACTCGAATCTTCTGTTTGAGGGATCACAAACATATCTGAGCTCTTCAAAGACAACACTGAGTGACTGTGGATCTTATTATGGTTACCAGTGTCAGCATGAAGAAATAATGTCAATATATTTCCCTTGGCAGTTGGTATCACTGATGTCATCAATCTATTCCATATTGGCAGTAGGGATCACTCATATTATGGTTTCCTCTGGCAACAGTGTTCTGGGATATACTGTGGTCTCCTTTGCCAGGAAGAATCTTGGCCTTCTAGATCATTTCAGAGAGGAGGTATTACCATTTATAGAAACCTCTTCTCTTCTGGCTGCATGCATCTTGACATCAAAATGATTCCTGCTGGCAGCACACTTCTCATATAAAGAAAGCCTATTTGGTCAGAGGCATGGAAAACTAGCATCAGTAAAGTTTTCATTGACAGAGACACTTATCTCAATTTGTTCCCAAGAGGCAGCAGGCATCCCTGACATCATAGCAGCTCTTTGCCATAAGTATTATTGACACACAATGGTGTCTGTTGCCATGATAACATTGACCTCAACATAATATATATCATAACATATAACTTCATATGAGCTTACTCAGCATTAATTGGGTGGAACTTCAATGTGGATTCTGCCGGACTTAGGGATATTTGACATTAACAATCTCTTCAGAAGCAAATACCAACTGTAGGTTTTAGTACTTACATGTACATAGTCCCATGAGGCACTATTGAACATGAAATTCAACATGGACTCAGTTGTCAGGGATCATGTATATTAACAGATACTCCATTTACATCAAGAAATATTGACATCAACATCCTTGGTTGGTTGTTTTGAGCATTTATCTGTTGCATCAACTTATTTTCAGGTTGTAGTACAGATCAGGGATATCAATGTAGATCCCCTCAATAACATAGATCAGGTATTTCAACATGGCCTTAAGCAGTGATGTTGAGAAAGATCTTCACATTTTCTCTTCTGGCAATATCAACAAAGTCTCATGGTGTGACACGGATCATGATCATCAACAAGATTCCTGTTGAAAACATGAAATACTGATGTCAACATGGTCTTGGAAGGCAGTACAGATCAATGATATGATCATAATGGCCAGAGGCAGTAGGAAACATGCATGTATTTCACGTTATTTAACATACATATTACCTCAGTTTTACGTATATTTGTTATTGTTATAATTGCCAGGAAATACTTTTAAATGATAAAATAGCAAAACAAAATATAATATAAACATACAACATATAACTTTTTATCATCATATATTAAATAGTAATCCTTTCAATCATTTGAAACCTTTTTCTGATATCTAAAAACTATAAATTTTTAAGTAACTTCTCTCATTTAACTGATGAAATATATATATACATATACATATACATATACATATACATATACACACATATATATATATATATATATATATATATATATATATTCTTTTCTACCCTTCCCTGTCTTCACAATCCACACATGTACACATAATCTTTAATTCCTTGAGATGACCATAATTTGGACTTCATCCTTGGGGATAATTTCAACATTACCCTTGGTTTCCAATGACAGCTGACTGTAAAATCTATAAGTTTTATGTACAGAAAAGGACAGTAAAATAGAATATCAAAATTTTTAATTTATACCATTGGAACACCTTTTTATTAATGGCAATAATCGTAAAAATATAGTTGCCTTTCAAATTCATCTTGAAGTTTGTGGTCAATTTTTACTTAAATTTGATATTGAGCACCTGAGGGAATGGGAGCTATTGACAGGAAACTGGGAAGGGGAGTAACATTTGAAATATAAGTAAACAAATATATCTAATAAATAATTTAAAAAAGAAAGATAAGTTATGTGAGAGTATGGCAGTCTGTGTTAAGGCAGCTCATTATCTAATAACCTTAATAACTGAGAACAAAGCAAAAGTGCTTACCTATATATAGCCTACATATTACTAGAAGCCACTAAATCCCAGAGGGTTGCAAGGAACTTTGTCTCCACACTTTTTATTGCTATTTGCCTCTTTCTCAACATATAAACTAAAAAGTAATAAAATACTGAATATATAAAGTTATTTTTTTTAATTTTCTAAAATTTCTATCCTTAGAATTTAAAACAGATATGTCCAGGTATTAATATTAGTAGTAATAAAATACTAAAATTTGTTTATTTAGTATTTTGTTTTATTAATTTTATTAAGTTGAAACATGCTTAAAAATATATCACTAGCTGGATATAGATGCTAATTTTTACTTAGGTAATCTATTAGATATTTCTGCTTTTCAGGTAATTCTTTTGTTCCACTTCTAATTTCTTAGCTGGTCCTGCACTCATATATAACCATATTTCATGCTTTATAATTAATAAGCTTCATTTATTTTCCTTTTCATTTTGTTTTTCATGGTCCCGTACTTTTTTTAAAGTTCACTTCTGGCAGTGTTCCCAATTTTCTCTGTTAATGTCTCAAATGCTATACTACACTACATCAAAATTTTCTCCTATATGTCAAATATTTACATTTATGTTGAGAAATGCTAGGAAAGAAGGTAATAGGTGAGACTGCTTCTTACAGGGAAAAGCCAAAGGATTCAGAGAGAACTGACAAAATTTTCAATGACGAAATAGCACATTTCTTATCACAAGATCTTTCTCTTTATGGGTGAATTGCAGTACAGAATTTAAGAATTATTCATGTAACTGTGGTGAGCACAACAATTATCTTAGAAAATAAAATGGTTTTTAACTCCATTTCTCATTCAAAAATTCACAGTGCAATGAGAAAAATAAATCAAAGATTTTTTTATTTAATAACTGACTAACAAATTTGAATTATTTCAAATTTAATTATTTAATTATTTCAAAACTTCTAGAAGTCAAATAACCCAGTGTTCTTACATCATTTGCAAGAAAGTAATTGTATGAAAGTATATCTTATTATTATCTATAGCTCAAACTTTAAGCATTGTTATTTCATTATATTTTGGGTACTGTTATATTTAATGACATGTCATTTTAATTATCAATTAATTAGTTTAAACAAAGTAACAGTTGAATCATGAGAGTTCCTAAAAGGTAATTTTTTTCAAGTGTCTATGGCAATCAGACTCAGATCTGTGATTTCTAAATCTTTGAATTTTTTTGAAAACCACAGAAATTTGTTATCCTTCTATTTTGTAGAAAACAGAAGTATTATCTCTATCACATAGAATTGTTATGAAAATTAATTATAATGTAAACATTTATAAGGCATATTTTATAATACCTAATATGATAATTAGAATTAATTAGTTAACTAATTGCAACTTAGGGATCAAGTTACGAGCATACCTATAATAAATTAAGAATAAATTAACAATATCTCATTCTAAATTAAGAATAACTTAGAGATTGCCTGTGCAGAAACAACTTGACTGTTACTTGATACAGGAAAGCCCATCTTAATTGTGTTTAGGATCATTGACTGGTCCAGATATCCTGGATTACATAAAATGGAGACAGCAAGCTGAAAATGTATTAATACATTGTCCTCCACTCTTTACTCTTTGATCTCATGAAATTTTTGAAGCTAACACTACTGTGACTTCCCTGTCACAGTAACAGTAACCTAAAGTTAGGGACCAAACAGATTTTTGGCTCTCAAAAAACACAAAAGTCACGTTTGTCAGAATATTTTATTACAGCAGTAGGGGAAGAAACAAAAGCATCTATCTCCTGTTAAGGAAATTATAAGGATTTTTGTTTTTAGGTATGCTAAACCTTATTATTCCTTGCTATATAACCAAACACTCAACATTCTGCAAATATTTCTGAATAATATTCATTGTTGCTATGTTCACAATAACTAAGAAGTAGAAATAATAAATGTCCTAACTGATGATTGGACATGGGGTCCATATACAGTATGGAGTAATATTCATCTGTCAAAAATGCAGTTGGGAAATCTGCAGGTATATAAATTAAATATAAGAATTATACTGAGATAATCTAGACAAAAAAAAAACCACAGAAATGCTGCATGTTCTTTTCTCATCAGAGTCTCCTAACTCTCAATATTTCAATGTAAGTATATAACTTGAAGAAACATCAGAACCAGGATAGTAAAAAGAGACCATTGGTGGGTTAGTAGTCAGAGAGCAATAGACTGGGCAACAGCAAGTTACAAGTGAACTGAAGGAGGACATAGAATAGTCGGGTTCCAATTAAGGAGAGATCTAAATACAGAAGGAGAGAAAAGGGTAAGATGATCTAAGGATGTCAGAAAAAGTCGTAAGAAGTTACACTATTAAGTAGCGAAATTAATACATATGTGTGTGTGTGTGTTGTAAATAAATAAATAAATATACGTAGTTTAAGTAAAACTTTCCACTTTTAATTTATGTGAAAGCCGATGTACATATTTATTTGTTTCTTTTTTTCTAATTACATAACAGCACAGCTAAACATTATACAATGTGTAATATGTTTTCATGTGGGTGTTTAGTGCCTCTCTATCAATTTAGCCCAATATAATAGTATTAAGTTCTCCCCTGTGGCTTATGACCTCCTGCGTTATGGGTTTGTGTGTTTGTTTGTTTTTTTCAAATTTGCATTATGTAGCATAGCTCCTCTCTTGTATAGTGGGCCTTGAGGATGTATGGCAGCAAGTGTCAGGAATAGTAAAACGAGTAGGGAGTTGAGAGTTCTTATCTTTTACAAGCACAAAAAAGGGAACTAAATTGGAAGATGTGCAAGGCTACTTATTCTCCAAGCCTGCCTCCTGTAACATACTTCTTCCAGCATCACCATAACAATGACACCTTCCCAAAGGCTAGCACATGAAGGGGATAAAGTGTTGAAATGCCTAACCCTATAGGAGACATTTCTTACTTAAATCACCGGCAGTTACTTCTGTTGGGATGTGTATGGTACATATCCCTAGAAATATAATTTTCCTTCTCCCAATAGTGGCTATAAGGAAGGGTTTAATTTTCTTAGCTTGCAGTGGGGTTTTCTAAAGATTTCCCTTACAGGCTGGGATTTGTCTAACTTGACCTTGTACTGATCTTGTGCTTATAGTTTTAGCCACTATCATTTCACATGTAGAAATGTCTTTTTGTGTCTGGAAAGAGACTTTCTCTGTAGTCATTCACTACCTTTGGTTCTTGCAGTCTTTCAACAATCTCCTCCAAGGTAACCTCTGAACCTTGAGAGGAGGGGGTGCTGTTGTGGTTTAAGTAAGAAATACCCCCCTTCATATTTAGAATTTTAACTCTTAGTCCCAAATGGTTAGCGTTGCTTGCAGGGCTGGGCTTAGTGTTAGGAACAAGTATATATCATCACAGGTAGAAACTCAGAGCTAATATCACCTCACTATGTCCAGTTTATTCTGTTTCCTGCTTTCCAATCAAGACATGAGCACTCACTATCCCTACCTAGCCTGTAGAAGCAAATGGACCTAAAGCCCGCTGCTTTAGCTATTCTAATATCCAACAAAAATGTTTTTAAACCAAAACTAATTACAAGAGACAAGGACCCTTCATATCCATCAAAGAAAAGATCCACCAAGGTAATATTCTAATTCTTAGAATTTATTCCCCAAATGAAAAGGCACCCACATTTGTAAGGAAAATGAATAGTAGTAAAGCTTAAATTATACATTGATAGTGGGAGACTTCATACCTCATTCACAACAATGAACACATCATCCACACAAAATTTAAATGGAGAAATACTGGAGCTAGCAGACATTATGAATCAAAAAGTAATAACATACATCTATAGAACATTTCACTAGAACACAAAAGAATGGAACTTCTCCAAGATTAACCACATAGTCATAAACTAAATCTCAACAGATCCAAGAAAATTGGAATAATTTCCTGTGTCCTATCTGATTACCACAGATGAAATGTTAATTTAAACAACAATAGAAACAACAGAAAGCCTACAATCTTACAGTAAATAAACAAACTTGCTGCTGAATGACTGCTGGGTAAGGACAGAAGTAAAGAAAGAAATTAAAGACCTTCTAGAATTCAATGAAAGTGGATGTCCAACATACCTAAAACTTATGGAACACAGTGAAAGTGGTGCTAAAGGGAAATTTCATAGCACTAAGTTATACATAAATAAATTGGAGAGGTCACAGCCTAGAAATTAACAGCACACCTGAGGGCTCTATAACAAAAAGGAACAAACATGCTGTAGGGAAGTAGATGGCAGAAAATATTCAAATGGAGTACTGAAATCAATGAATTGGAAGCATAAGAATACAAAGAATTAAAACAACTAAATACCAGTTTTTGAGAAAATCTACAAAACAGACATGTTCTTAGCCAAACTAATTAAAAGAGAAAGTGAATATTCAAATTAACCAAATCAGAGAAAAAAAGAGGGGGACCTAAGAGAAAACAAAGAAACCTGTGCTTGATCAGATTTTTCAATCTTTAAAAGAAATGAATAATTTAATGGATAGATATCACTTACCAAAGTTAAATAATGATTAGATAAGCAATTTAAACAGACCTATAAACTCTAAGGAAATAGAAGCAATCATTAATAGTGTAACAACCATAAAAGACCAAGCAAGATATTTTAGTGCAGATTTTTACCAGACTTTCAAAGAAGAAATAATGCCAATACTACTCAAAATTCTTCACAAAATACAAACAAGTATAATATTTCCTAATTCATTTTATAAGGCTACAGTCACCCTGACACCCAAATCACACAGAGATTCAACAAAGAAAGAGAATTACAGACCAATTTTCCTCATTAACATGAATGTAAAAAATACTCATAGTAAAATATTCACAAAGCAAAAATACATCAGTACAATTAATTATGCATTATGATCAACTATGCCTTATCCCAACGATGCAGAGGTGGGTCAACATACAAAAATCACAAATGCAATCCATCATATAAACAAATTGAATAAAAAAAAACCCTGCATGATAATATCATTAGATTCCAAAAAGACTTTGAAAAAGATTCAACACTCTTTATGATGATAGTCTGGGAAAAATTGGGAATACAAGGGTCATGTCTAAATATAATAAAGACAATTTACAGGATGCCAATTGGCAAACTCAAATTAAATGAAAAATTGTGTCAATGTCATCACAATCAGGAACAAGTAAAGGCTGTCTATTCTCTCATTCCAAATCAATATATTAATTGATATTTTAGCAAAGGAAATAAGAAATCTGAAGGAGACCAAGGGGATACAAATTGGAAATGAAGATAAAGTATTGCTTATTGCAGTCAATATGATAGTATACATCAGTGATCCCCAGAATTCTATCAGGGATCCACTAGACTGATAAACATCTTTAGTGAAGTGGTTGGATTTAAGATTAACGACAACAACCAAAGTGATAAGTAGCCTTTGTACACGCAAACATACTGAGAAAGAAATTAGGGAAATAACACCCTTTATGAGAGCTACAAATAATATAAAAATTGTTGGTATAACACTAAGCAACAAAATGAACAACTTGTATAACAAAAACTTCAAGTCTTTGAAGAAGAAATTGATGCATTGGTCAGATTAATATCATAAAAAATTGTCATCCTGACAAAAGCAATCTACAGATGCAAAACAACTGACATCAAAATTCCAACACAAATCTTTACAGATCTTGAAAGGACAACACTCAGCTTCATATGAAAAAACAAAACAAACAATAGAGGATAGCCACAACAATCCTGTATAACAAATGAACATCTAGAATACTTTTTCTTGATTTCAAATTCTACTACAGAGCAATGGTAATAAAATTTGCAGGGTACTGACATAAAAACATTCAAGTTGATCAATGGAATTAAACTGAAGACTAAACAGAAATCCATACATCTATGGAACCTGGCTTTTAATAAATAGCCAAAAATACACATTGGAAAAAAGTGAGCATCTTCAACAAATGGTGCTGGTATAACTGAATATCAACATATAGAAAAATAAAAATTGATCCATACCTATCACCCTAGGCAAAACTTAAGTCCAAGGAGATCAAATACATCAACATAAAACCAGATACACTTAACCTACTCAAGGAAAGTGGGGATTAATCTGGCACAGGGGATAACTTTCTGAACAGCACACCTATAGCACAGTCACTAGGTACAACAATCCATAAATGAGAACTCATGAAACTGAAAAACTTCTTTAAGGCAGAGAACACCAACCAAGAGACAAGGATGGTATCCCACTGAATGGGAAAATATTTTCACCAATCCCAAAACTGACTGAGTTCTAATATCCAAAATATATAAAGAACTCAAGAAACTATTGACAAACCTAATAATCCAATTAAAAATGGGTTACATATCTAAATAGAGAATTCTCAACAGAGGATTTCAAATGGCAAAAAATACTTTTAAAAATGTTCAAAATCTTTATCCATTAGGGAAATGCAATTTAGAGCTACTTCGTGATTACATCTTATACCTATCAGAAAGCCTAAGATCAAAACCCAAGGAGTTGCACATGGTGGCAAGGATTTGAAAGTTGATGAACACTTTTCATCTACTGCTGGTAGAAGTGCAAACTAATACAGTCACTATGAAAATCAACATGATGTTTCTTCAGCAAATTGGAAATTGTTCAACCTCAAGACACAACTATATCACTTTTGAGCATATGCCCAAAACACTCTGCTCAACCATCTTTATTGCATCTTTACTCATTATTGGCAGGAACTATTAAAAACCTTGATGTCCATCAACTAAAGAATGGATTAAAAATATTGGCACATTTACACAATGAAATAACTACTCCGTGGTTAAAAACAATGACATCCTTAAATGTGCACACAAATGGACAGAACTAGTGATTGTACTGAGTGATGTAGCCCAGTAACAGAAAGAAAAACATGCCATGTACTCACGTATATGTAAATATTAGCTGTTAAGTAAAGGACAATAATGCTTCAGTCCTCAGAGCCAGGGATCCTAAGTAAAACAAGGAGGGCTTACTGGGCCGAGAGGATTTATGGTTCTTCTTAGGAAGTTGAAATTGAATAGATTTTGTAGGTGGATTTGAGGAAGGTGAGGATGAAAAGAGGAGGAATAAGTCAGTAACATGGAAAGCCGGAGAGATGGAGTACTGGGAGAGATGAGTTGAGAACGATTTTGGAGGTGAAAATGTAGTTAAAATTCACTAGAATCTATATGAGTAATTCTAGGAAAGTCTCCTGGTAATGGCAGATATGAAGCCTGAACTGGTCATATTCTATAGCCAGGCAAACTTCCTAGCACTAGATTTGGGAAATAAACCCAGTCACAAAATCTTTGGCCTACACTCTGTCCTGACTACAAAATGTGTTCACTAAGGGAGGCCCAGTCATTTAGGAGTGACCAACATATGACTAGTCCAAATTAAAACTCATGACACAAGAGGAAGCCCATGCCTGACACTGTTTAGATGGCCAGGAGTTAGAGACAGAGTAGCTCAGAAACCAAAGATACAATCAAATATGTATAGCAAAAAAGTCAATGAAATAATTTCTAATGGTATTAGGCTATATTCCTTGATTGGCACCTAGTCCAAATGTCATCAGAGAGGCCTCATCCAGCAACCAAAGGAAACAAATGGAGTGACACATAGCAAACATTAGGAAGAACAAGAGGATACCCACAGAGGGGGAGAAAGGATTGTAAAAGCTAGAGGGCATGAAGAAGCTACTATAACACACACCCCACAATCAACTAAGCAGAAACTGAAGGGAAAAAATGGACACTCTATGGGTCTGAGCTAGATCCTCTGAATATACCTTATAATATTGTGTAGCTTGGAGTTCTTTGGTACTCACAGCAATTGAGATTTTGGTTGTCTCTGACTTATACCTGTACCTGGGACCCATTTCTTCCTACTTGGTGCCCATGTCCAGATGTGATATGAGGGTTTCTCCCTAGTCTTGTTATATTTTGTTAGGCCATACTCATTGATATCCTTATGAGACCTCCATTATTTTGAAGGGAAATAGAGGAGGACTTGATCTGGGGGAAAGGAAGTGTGGTGAGAGACTGACAGTAGTAGAGGGATGTGGAACTATAGTTTAATATGATGCATGAAAGAAGAATAAAAAAAGCAAGCAAACAAACAAACAAAAATCTGAGATGTCTGGTAGAACAGGGGACATTGTAGTGTAGATGTAATAAAAATATACTATACATATGTATCAAATTCTCAAGGAACATATACATTTTTAAGAATGAAAAAATATTCAAGTAAGGTAAAAATCGTCATTGAAGGTAATCTTAAATCAAATTTTGGAAGTCATATTCATTCATATTTTTATCAAAATGGATTATTGCTATTTCCTTGTGGAATGATGGATGTGATTTTCTTGTCTTCACAATTATAAAACAGTTAAAATGATTATCATTAAATCAGAATTAAAATAATATTATATTGAATATTGGCATTAAGCTGATTGGTTAAATATTAAAAGTTCAGGGACCTATGTATTCTAAAATTTAGATAAAAGAAACATTAACATAAAAAAGTTAAATAGACATGAAAAAATATGTTAGTAATAGCATAATTGAGTTGAAAAGGAAAACCGCAAAAGGTAACAAAAAACAACAGAGATTAATTTTCTTACTGCTTTCCAATTTTAAAATAGATTATGATCTCTTAACACTATAAAGAATAAAGGCAATGTAGTCAAGTATAAATAAAATGAAAATTATGGAAATGACATAATTAAAATATGCACTCATATAATACTTAATGTAAACCTACTTGCTTTGAAAGTAATATTAATATATTTTGTAACATTTTACAAATTCAAAAATTAACAATTAAATTCAAATTATTCTACTGCTAAAGGGCAAGGTGCAACTTACAAAATGGGAAAAGATTTTTATTAACTCCACATCCAATAAAGGTGTAATATCCAAAACACAGAAAGGACTCAAGAAATGAGATATTAATAAACAAATATAAAATTATAAATTGGGTTTCATATCTAAACGGATTATTATCACAAGATTAATCTCAAGTGCCTGTGAGACAATGAAGAAATTGTCAATCCTTAGCCATCAGGGAAATGCAAATCAAAACTAAAATTCCATATTATACATGTAAGAATTGCTAAGAAAAATAATATAAGTAACAGCTCATGCTGTTGAGGATGTAGAGCTGGTAGGAGTGAAAATTTTTACACCCACTATAGAAATTAATATGCAGGTTCCTCCAAAAACTGGAAACTGATCTAACTCAGGACCAACTTATAATGCTCTTTGGCATAATCCCAAAGGACACTTGATTATGCTACAAGGACACTTGCTTAACTATGTTCATTGTGAATGTATTCATAATAGACAGGAACTGTAAATACCCAATATATTGCTCAACTGATGACTGGACAAAGAGAATGTGGTACATTTACATAATGGAGTATTACTCAGTGGTTAAAAATGATAACATGAAATTTATTGGCAAATCAATGGAACTAGAAAAGATTCTGGGTTAAATAAAGTAGAATAGATTATTCTGAGTTAGATAACCCACACCTAGAAATGCATACATTGTATAGATTCACTTATAAGTGGATGTTAGGTTTTAAGTAATTGATAATCAAGCTAAAATGCATAGACACAGACAGTATAGCTAGGAAAAGAGGAAGGATATAGGAGGGAACCATGGATCTCTCTGGGAAAAGGAAATAGAATAGAGTCTATGGGTAAGCTTAGAGTAAGAGGAAATAGGAGTTGTATGATGTGGGTGGATGAATGTGGGGATCAGTGTCAGAGAAGACAGCGGAAATCAGGGGACCAGAAGTGGGGAAACCTAGTGCACTGAAAATTTTCTGGGAGCTATGAGTGTGACCTTAGAGAGAGATCCTTTGCCAGTGGTAGGAGTAGCTTATATCTGATTGAGTTATGGTCAAGAAGATCCAGTAGAGATCCCTAAAGAATCAAAGCTGACGCAGGTTCCCCTCTGTAAAATAAAATAGGGCTCCATCATCAAGGAAAACTTCCATGTAGCTCATTGAATATAGAGAGGTCAAGCTGGAGTGAGCTTGGAACTTTCTTCCTACATTATAGTGTCTTTTGTGTGAGAAGGTACTCTGCAGGTTATATAAAGAGAAAGCTGAACACCAACTCTGCCACACAAAAAATAAACCCTCCACCTTCAAACTTTTCCTGTGTAGAAGACAGGCTGAGCCAAAGGGAATACAAAACCTGTAGGACTGACCAACCAATATTTGGTTTAAATTGAGGCCAATGCTTTACACTGCCTGGATGAACATGAACTGGAGACTGAATGGAACCAAGCAAGAATGTCAAAAGGGACAAAAAGAAAAAGGGAAAGAAAAAAAAATAAAGAGAGAAGGAATTGCAGGGACAGTGAGGGAAAGAGAAAAAGAGGAAAAAAATAGAAAGAGAGAGAGAGAGAGAGGCAGAGACAGAAACAGGCAGAGAGAGACAGAGAGACAAAAGAAAGAAAGAAGAAAGAAAAAGAAAAGAAAAGAAAGAAAGAAAGAAAGAAAGAAAGAAAGAAAGAAAGAAAGAAAGAAAGAAAGAAAAAGAAAGATCAGGAAATGTAAAAGAGAAATACATTAGTAGAGAAGGGACATGATGGGAAGGGGGAGGGGAGAGAAGGGAGGGCAGTAGAGGGAGGGAAGAAGAAGAGAGGGAGGGGAAAGCAGGGGAAGGGGGGAAAGGAAGGGAGGGGAGGGGAGTGGAGGGAAATCAAAAAATATTGTGCAGGGGCAGGCAGACTTCTGAGTTCAAGTTCAGCCGGATCTATAGACAAAGTTCCGGGACAGCCAAAGCTACACAAATAAAACTTCTTCTTCAAAAAATTACTAATCATATTCTGCTATTTTGATGAATAGGCGCGCTGTCCAGTTGTCATCAGAGAGGATTTCTCCAGCAGCCATTATGGAGAGAGTCTATATTGGAGGGAACCATCAGGTTCCTGCCCTCAGAGATTAGGAAAAACAAAAGAAGATGGGGTAGAAAAGGGAATAGAGGACAGCACCAGAATATGGCCCACCAAATCAAATAATAAGGGCTCACATGGGCTCGCAGAGATCAAAACTCAAGACCAGAACCTGCATGGGCCTTCACCAGGTCATCTGGCTATTGATGTTATGGCCTTTCACTTGGTGGTTTGTGAGACTCCTAAGGATGGGAGTGGGTGTATCCCCACTTTGTTTTCCTGCTCTTGAAACTTTTCTCCTACTGGATTGCTTCATCAGCCTGGATATAATGAGGGCTTTATATCTTATGTGGCTTGTTTTGTCCTGCTTTTCTGAAGAGGAAATAGAGAGTAGATCTGGGGGTGAGGGAAGGTGGAGAAGAGCCAGGAGTGGACAGGAAACTGTGGTCACAATGTACTGTATATGAGAAGATTCTATTTTCAATATAAAAGACACAATAAAAAAGCCAAAGCAAAAAGACATTATTGTGTAATTTTTTAACAATTTAAGTGGTATATATAACATTTATTTTACTACCTCTGTTCAGAAAATACAACATGTTTGAAAACTCATGAATTATAATAAGTATAAAACATATTATTATTTTATACCAAATTTACAACTGTATAGTTCTATTCTTGACTAAGTATACACTTACATATTTGGACAGAAGTTACAATTTAGTATGATTTTGGAAGTCTTCTATTACTTCTACTTTGTTCTGGGGAAGACATTTAACTTCACTATGTTGCCTTGTTGGAATTAGATTTTAGGATTTATTGTATGTTTGGGGATAATTTTGAACGAATTATGAGGTTCATCTTGAATGGGGCAGTTTTATTTTTCATAGTAATACCTTCTATTATTTGAGGCTCATACAAATACGGTAAAAATAAATACGGTCTGCGTCAATACAAAAGAGGATAATGATATTCTTGATTGCTGCTTTTGTAAAGTCATTTATAGCTGTAGGATTGAGATGAGGTGGTCTTTTTATTACTATTCAATAGAAGAGAGAAACAGGTGAGTGGAGTAAAACAATTTTCTTGGTAAGCAATGGATTCTATAAATAATTGTAAGATATACCTTTGATATCCACTTTATAAACACTTCCTTTAGCTCACTTTGATGAACAAGCATGCTGTTTTTAGTAAGAATTCTGTACTGCTAGCAGTTAAAATAAATTGATTTAATTTAAATTTGAAAAAATTATGTCAGAATAAAATATACTCATAAAATATATGCAAAATTTAAAATTATAAGCCTTAGTTTGTTTGTTTAAAAGAAAATTTATCCTGTCTTCCAGAAAATAAAATGATGCATTAAGACTCATGGTCATTTAACCTGACTCTGTAAATATACAATTGAAGTTTTAAACGTGCAAGAAAAATAAACATCATTGAAGGGCATTTGACACTAATGGAAAATAAAATGTATTAAGTGTAACAAAAGGAGTGGGTGGTTGGGAGGGCAGCATCCCTCATAGAAGAAGGGGAGTGGTAGGGGAGAGGGAGAACAGAGAAAGGGATAATATTTGAAATATAAATACATAAAATATCCAATAAAATATTTTTAAAAAGAAAAGATTAATAAAAGGACTGTCTGGTCCCAGTGTGAGAGGATGCCTAATCCTGTAGAGACTTGATACATCAGAGAAGAGGGATAGGGGCGGGGCAAGGGACCCTAACAGAAGTGAAGGGGATGGGCAATGGTGTGAAAAACTCTGGTATGGGGAACAAGGAGAGGTGTGTATACAAATTAATTAATTAATTGACTAGTTAATTAATTAATTAAAATATAATGCACTATATGTAGCAGTGGATGGCATTATCTGGCATCAGTGGAAGGAGAGGCCCTTGGTCCTGCCTGCGAAGGCTGGATGCTCCACTGTAGGTAAATACCAGGGTGTGAGGCAGGAGTAAGTAGATGGGTAGGGGAGCACCCTCATAGAAGCTGGGCAAGGGGCAATAGGATAGGGAGTTTGTAGGGGGAAAACCAGGAAAGGGGACAATATTTGAAATGTAAATAAATAAAATATCCAATAATAAATAAATAATAAATATAATGCATATTTTAAAACAAACAATAACACAAGGGAAACTTAATAGCTAAATTCTACTCTCATAATAAGCTCAAATGGGAAAGCAATTGAAAATAACATTTATCTAAATTTAATTTTTAATAAAGACATGAATCTTAGCAACAGATTCCCTGAATAAACA
>NC_046172.1:77922129-77938125 GCF_011064425.1 Rattus rattus
CTCACCTGGGCCCTCCCCCACAGGAACCCAGAGGCCTTGTACAGTTTCCTCTTGGGTCAGGGATGTGGGCAGGGGTGGGCAGTGTTGGTGGTCTCTTCTGCTCTGCAGCCTCAGGAGTGCCCACCTGACCAGGCGGTAAGGTATCTCTCCCACGGGTTCTGGGAGCAGAGAGCTGCTGCGGGCCGGGATCCGCGGGTGTCCCTTTATTTTTTTAATTGGATATTTTTTATTTACATTTCAAATGTTTTCCCCTTTCCAAGACCCAACCACCCACACTGCTTCCTAACTCCCTGCCCTGACATTCCCTTACACTGAGGGGTCCAGCCTTGGCAGGAAAACTAATGATTGACAAACTTATCCAAATTACCCAAAAGACTAAAGGTCTGCTTCTGCCCTTGAGGTATTCAGGCACCATTGCTTACTGAGCTGGACTGGAAGGAATGAACCTTAACAGGGTGGGTGGCTGGCATGAGTGCAGGAAAAATAGTTTTCTCTAGAGGTGGTTTTCAGTGAAGTAGCTCTCCTTTCTTGGGGATAATAAGGGCTATACAAACCTTGAGTGAGTAGGGTGTGGGGTAAGTGTACATTATTAGCTACAGCTGAGATGCTAAGAATGGTTCATTTGCATGAAGAATAATTCCAGGTGTTTTTTGGACATGACTTTACAAGGACAGAGGAAGTTTAACTTGTAATTTGGCCATCAAGCTACTCTTCAAGGGTGACTTACATGGGAGTCTTAAGACTTTCATGCACTGGGACATGCGGGCCCAGAGAAAGGAGGAAAACTGTCTGAGGATGAGATTTTTCAGTGTTTGGACATGTGTCAACACCACTCTTGCTCTAGACAGCCTTCCCCACCCATACAGCTTTCTGGACCCATATCTCCCACTTTTAGTTTTAGAAAGGGAAGATGTAATCATTGTCATCAGTGTCTTATGTTTGAAACAGTTTGGTAATCAACCAGAACCTGATTTGCAGTGATTTTTGTAATACTACATATCTGCTGTTTTACAAATTGGTTAAGACAGGGTTAGAAGAAAAGTAGGTGTCCAAGGCTAGTACGGAAGGCAAAAGACAAGCTACCAGAAGATTTGAGCACGTGGGTTAGGGTAGTACATGGGGTAGGGATGTTGGGTTCATACCTTGCCTTGAAATCTCATCAGAGAACTTTGAACATGTTTTATTCCATAAGCCCTGATTCATTGATACAGAAACAGCATTCTTTCCCCAACACAGTTCAAGTCCCTTCCTGTTCCTATTCAGCAGTCATTTTAAGTCCAGACCTCCCTGGTTTTAGAAAACAACTCCTGCCTGCTAGGAGGGTGATCTATCACTGGAGTGACCTAAGATTGTTCATGTTGGAAACCTGGCCAACACCTGGCAGACAATATGCAACCTGAACCCAGTACTCTGAGATAAATGTCTCATGCACTACTGACTGAACTAGCAATTGCACTAAAATCATGAAGAAGAAAAGATTGTCCAGTTTTTACATACCTATTCAATACAACATTTGAAGTTTTAGCTAGAGTAATGAGACAACTGAGATCAAGAGAATTCCATTACTTTTCATAGGTGATGTCTGTGAAGTCAACTCATCTGGTCATTTTCTTTGTTTTAATTATGTTTCTTTATAATCTCATAAGTTATATTACATTTATTATCATCCCCCAAATATGCACATATGTCGATAGTAATATATGATTATTTATGCAAATGTAAACATAAAAAAGAAAAATTACAAAATGTAATATAATGGAGACAACACATGATACAGCTTGCATGTTGCCATCAGAATACTATGTTTTAGAGTGGTTTTATTTCTCTTTTCAAGTGGGTTCCAGGGAAAAAACAGATGGCCAGACTCTCATGATAAATACTTTTTCCTGCTAACCCATCTTGTTAGCCCAACATCATGGTACTTCACTAGTACTAGCACTTCTTTATTTTTATAAAACAGCTTCATTCAAAATCTGGTTTCTCTTCATTTCAGCACAGGTTGTCTATGCAAGCAATGTATGTATTCTTATTTTTTATTTAACATGAGAATGCTTTTATTATACATTAAGTTTAGACGGATAAATTTTCTTATTTCATGATTTCTAGTTGATAAATGAATTTTATTATTTTGAGTACCATTCGACTCTTTAATGGATTCTTCTATTTTATTTTATATTTTATTTTACTTTATTTTCATCCTGGCCATTTTTCCCCTCCTTCCTCTATTCCTAGTCTCTTCTTTCCACTTCTGCTCTGCCTCTCCCATCCATTTCTCCTCTATTTCTCTTTTTAAAAGAGCAGGTCTCAGATAGATAATCAATCAAATATGGTGTATCAAGTTTCATATGACTAAGCACCTCCCCTCATATTAAAATGAACAAAGCAACCCAGTGTGAGGAAAATGACCCCAAATGCTTGCAAAAGAGTCAGAAATAGGCCATGCTCCCACTGTTAAGTTACATAAGAATACCAAGCTATACAACTATAACCTAAACACAGGGGGCTTAAGTCAGACACATGCAGGCTCCTTGGTTGGTGGTTCAGGCTCTGTGTGCCCCTCTGAGCAAAAATTATTAGTTGATTTTGTGTATTTTCATGTGGTATACTTGAGCCCCTTGGGACCTATAATCCTTTCTGCCCCTACCCCACAGGATTTCTCAAGATCTACCTAATATCTGTCTGTGGGCCTCTGTACATGTTTTTATAAGTTGCTGGATGAGGTGTCATGGATGACAACTGACTAGGACCCAATTTATAAGTATAGAGGGAGAGACTAGAGACAACTGGAATTGGGGTACATCTTGGGGACAAGCTAGAAACCCAGTGAAATTGAAACACTGAGGAATTTAAAAGGGTGACCCTTACCAACAGTGCTGGCAGTGGAGGATATGAACTCTGAACCCCTGAACTGGCCATAAGCAGTCAAGACTTCCATTGGAGGACACCAACCCAGCCACAAAACTTTCAACCCACAATTTGTCCTGTCTCCAAGATTTGCCCCAGTAAAGGTGGTGCAGAAGTTGTGGGTATAGCCAACCAATGGCAGCTTGAGACCCATGCATGGGAGGGAGCCTACTCCTGACATTGTGTGGATAACCAGGTGCCAGTGGCTGGCTATTCAAGAAACCTAGAACTAGAACTAAACAGGACTGGGCAACACCAACAAACAATACAAAAAGTCAATATAATGATGATTAATGAGATTCTTCTATTTGTAATAATGTATATCATAATGTAATTGCGATTCCCTTCTAATTTTTGATTCTGTATGTCTTGCTAGATCAAACTCTCATTTTTTTGTTCTTTCAGCATTCTCTGTCTGATGTATCTGTCTATGGAATTTGTTTATCTTAACCGGAGGTGTTTGTTTGGATTCATTAAAATATGCTTTTCTTATTTATTTCTAACCATCATTTTATTTCTGTATGTATTACTTTATTATTCCATGTTGTTGTTGTGTTTAATGATGCCTCAAATTTCTCTCACACTTGATTTTTTTTTCTATGCTCTTCAGGTTGGATACTTGGTCATTGGTAAATCTCAAATTATCTGAGTGCTGTTTATTTCTACTGACAATTCATATATAATGTCAATGTCCTACTGTATTACTTTTTATCTAAATGAATATTTCCCTTTTGTTTATAAAGAGTAAAATATGATTATTTAATAGTATAGGATATACTGCAATATTAGATAAGAAATTGCTCTCAAACCTCTACACACATTGAATTACATTCTAATACTAGGCAAAGAAAACACTATGAGAAAGTTACTTTGTCCTCATTTGCTCTGAAAGTGAAGCAATATTGTTACTGATTTCTTTCTGAAAAAAAATAGATTATAGGAACAAAAATTATATTTAGAGACATTGAGAATTTCAGTTTCATCCCACAGGCATTTTGCTGAGATTGACATACATCCCATTGTATTAGAGATCAAATAATCTCAAGGAACAATATAAAAATGTATAAATGAATAATCATGGGGTCTGTAGAGAAATCTGTCACTCCATTCACATCTACACCATCATTTAAAGTTATCAACCAATTGCACCCTCTTACATATTCAATGGAAGTTTACTTATGCAGAACAATAAAGCAACATTTAACTTTAAGGCTGGAACAATGTCATCTGACAAAAGAAAGTTAAAAGCAAAAACCAAAAATGGAGAAACAGCGGAGCCACTGCTATCTATGTCACCCAATATATAAGAGTTGAAGAATACTGACTCATAGCAGCAACCATTTAATCAGTTTTTAACCTGGCCATCAATCAGTGATCTATAACTACTTCCCTGTACTTCCTTCAAGCTGTCTCTGTTCCCCTATTCCTTGACTTAAATAGCTGGAAAAAGGGAGGATTTTTTTTTAACTTAATAGTGTTATTTTTATTACTGTCCACTAATTCTGTCCTCTGTATGCAGATGGAATTGTATTTCTTGGTCTTGGTGTTGATGAGTAAAACTGCAACTATTTCTGGCAAACTTAATTGTGTGTGACTCTTAATACATCTCACTATGGCAATATATATGATAATTTTTCAGGTACTAGCTATTCCATCAGAATACCATCAGAGTAATGACTATGACAAGAACTCTTAGTCAACCTGAAATAAAGCAATATCAAGAACAAATACTAATCTTGGCAATGTCATATTAAAGTACTCAAGGTTTTAAGTTTCTGTTAATATGCCGGATATCTTAGTTTAATTGACAAATGTAAATAGCTAGTTCTTACCAGAAAGCCTTAGTAATCTAAGTTGGAGTTTCTTTCTAAAATGTTGGTACATGCAACTAGTCCTGATTAAATAATAAAATGTTTCTCCTACTCAGCTGAAGGTTGATGAATTTCCTGCTTGCCCTTCATACAGATGGAGGATAATTCCAGTTGCAATACAATGATAGAAGCATAGGTTTTACAAGTAAAATATCAATTTTTATTTGCATTATAACTATGATGTATTTTTAAAAGGTTCAAGGTAGTATAATTTGAAGAATGTATCAGTTACCCAATTGTGTCAATCTTATGCCTTGTTTATTGTTCATATTGAGAGAGAGAGAGAGAGAGAGAGAGAGACAGAGAGACAGAGAGACAGAGAGACACAGAGAGAGAGAGAACCAAGTAGGGAAGGTCATATGTACTTGCCAATGGAAATTTCTGGAAGAAATTGATGCTATAGTGTGAAACTTAATTTCTTCTTAGACATGCCTTATGAATTGATATCAAGATCTTATGTTGATTCAATAAAGTACATATACATTAATGAAGATAATTACTTTATTTGCAAAGTAGGAAAAATAAATTTACAAATCCAGAAAAAATGAGTATGATGACTATTTTCCTTGGTAAACTGATTAATAAAACAACTTCTGCTAGGATATTTTCCAAAACATAAATTTTACCACATTACTTTCTTGGTAATAAGCCTTCTGTTAACTTCTACCTTAATACAGATTTAACCTTCCTTAGCCACAAATATGTCCTAATATGAAATATTTTATTTAGCCCTTCTCTCCCCATAAGTGCTGTAACTGCATCAAGAACACACTGATATTTTTAGGCAGCGTGTTGATTCCATGGTTGTAACACATTTTTGACTCTATGATTTAGCTCTTATTTCCTGTGATATTCATTCCCTGATTTTCTCCAGAGTAAAGACCTTGTTCTTCAAGCCACATTTCCTCAATGAAACATTTCCCAATTTCTCAGAAATCAGTCATTCCTATATGCAGGTAGCTCTGTGGTAATATACTCCATTATGCTATTTTTATCTACTTCTCTCTGAAAAAAACAGATGAAATTCTTGAGGTAAAAGTTTATACGATTCGTCTCTTTTAGCAAGTGACTGCCTCAGAGCATTTTCTCCCAGAATTTCTAGATAAAAACAATGTTCTGTCAAAACGAAAGAGAATGGGTGATATAATAGATGAATAATAGGTTGTAATATATTCTCTTTTTATTATAAAAAAACTTTGTTTCCTATAAAATATGATTAATATGATTATATTTTAGATAATTATTTCCCTGAGTCATTGTATGGCCTCATGGTGTTTTCTTTTCTTATTTGATTATTATTTTAGTTGCACCTTGAGTTTGAATGCTTCATGTTTTTGTTTTGTTTTGTTTTGTTTTCTTTTTTTCGGAGCTGGGGACCGAACCCAGGGCCTTGTGCTTGCTAGGCAAGTGCTCTACCGCTGAGCTAAATCCCAAAAGCAGAAGAGTCCAAATTTATTTTTATGTGGATTTTGAAAGAAAAAGTAACTTCTTATATAACTCATGAAATGTGTAACTCCTTCTACTTTGATCTTGAAGGTAATTAACCATTCAAATGAAAATGTATGTAAAAGAACACTGTTAGGGTTTCTATTGCTATGATGAAATAGTTTCTATCGCTATTTCTATTGCACCACGGTCAAAAGTAAATTGGAGAAGTAATGGTTTATTTTGCTTTCTCTTCTATATCAGGGTTCATCAAGAAGGCAGTACAGGAACACAAACAGGACAGGAACCTGGAGACAGGAGCTGATGCAGAGGTCATGGAGGACTGTTGCTTATAGGCTTGCTCTCCATGGCTTTCTCAACCTAATTTTTATTGAACCCAGGACCTGAGCCGGAATATATTTCTACCCACAGTGGGCTGGGCCTTCTTCCACCATTCACCAATGAAGAAAATTCCCACAGCCTGATCTTATACAGACATTTGTTCATTTTTCTTTAGACATTTCTAGCCTGTGTGAAGGTGATATAAAATTCACGAGGCCACAAACAAATGGGGGGGGTGAGAGCCCATGCTTTCTGATTCTCATTGCTATCCTATTTCTAAAGGAATTTTCTAATTGGAGAAATAAATCTGATTACTTACACTCATCTATGTTATTGTAGAAGTCAATTCAAAAGGTAGAGAGCTTGAGACAAACATAAAATGAATAGTTTTAAGTTGTATTCTGACTCTGATAAATCAAAGTTGAATTTACTGTGTTGATTTTAAAGTGGAAGAGATCATGTTATTGTTTTGAATTTTACAATTTTTTTATTTATATGGTTTTACAGAAGGTTAAATAAAATTACTACATGTATTACTACTTAGAAATTGCTTTCATTTCATTCGTAATATTTTTTGAAAATAATAATTCAAGATGTATCTGTTGAAGTGTAGGGAGCCGTATTGGATTTGGGCCTGACCACTTTGTGACTGTATGGCTCAAAGTGGCTACGTGACTCTGGGCTGTATTGCCATAAAATCTTGAGATTGTTGGACAAAAGCCTTTCCCATGAATTTACGGCACAGGAAGAAAATAATCACGGAATGCTTTCAGCCCGAGCAAATACCAAGTATCTCCTGAGCAAACATCCAGTGTCTCCACCGCATGACCCCTGCTGAGCCCGGCTGATGAATGTGGAACCTACACACCTGGGCCACACCTGGGCAGTGGTCAATTCGCTCCTGCCTTTTCTTTCTCAGCCTTTGTCCTTGAGATTTAGGCTGGTCTTCTATGATTTCTCCCTAATTAATTCAGGTCACGTAGTTGGTCTTACCGAAGTCACCAGCCAGGAGTTACGAGCCAGGGTTTCCCACTGTGCTTCCCAGATAATTTCTACCTGGGGAACTTGGGTACATAAGTGGTGAATAAAGCTACAGGAGTCTCTCTCTTCCTCTCCTGGCTTGACACGTATAACCTGTGTGTGTGTGTTTCTTTAAAACCACAGGCTTTTGCCCGATTCTCGGTACCATGTCGGTGCGGGCATGGGCCACTGACATTGAAGATTTTAATTAGTCACTGTTTTTTATATCTATAAGGAATTTAACACCCAAAAATTCACTAGTAGTGAAGGCTAAGTTTCTGTCTTTTATTGCATCGCCATCCTGACCCAGTTATATTAATGTTACAGAGTCCAAACATAATTTCAAGTAAATGAGAGAAAAAGAAATTTAAATTTAAATTTAAATTACAAAAAAAATCTAAAAAAAAAAAAAAAACGTAGTACTATAGATGATAAGCTTGCAAAACTAGGGCCAGTTGGTGTTGGGAACCCCTGCTATTAAGGTCATAGTCCACCATGGCCAGATTCCTTCCATTCCTAGTCTTCACCCCCATGATGAAAAAACACATGACTTAGAGATGGAAAAAATAGAAAAAGCAGAGTGGAACATGTGCAGTGGAATTTGTGAAACTGGGACTCTAAGGGATGCAACAGTAGGAAGGACCAGGGCGATACAAGTGGCCTGAGATGCTGCCAAGTCTGTGGGGAGACAAGGTTCCATTCTCATGCGCCATATCAGGGGTTGAGGTTCTACTACAGGTGAGCTCTGAGTTGATGTCCACTGTATGACCTACCACCAAAGGCCTTACAGATATCCATGCATGTTGATGTGTACAGGCTGACCTTAGTGGCTTGAGTAGCCGCTGGAGGTCATAGTGATGTCTAGGCCTGTGTTGCCACTAAGTGCCATGTCTAGGTTCACAGACCTGCTGCAGCTAAGTTCTATGGTTATTATCTATGTCCCATGCTACCACCAAAGGACATAGAAATGTTTGTGGTCTTTGTTGAAGCCTGAAGCCATGTTGTTATCTATGGGCTGTGCTACCATTGAAGGGCTTGACTGGGTCCTTGGGCCTACTACAGCAGGAGCCTGTGTTTGTGGTCTGTGTTGTATTAGGAATATGAGAAAAAATTAATGGAATTTACTGAAAATTGCTATCTAAAGTTTTATTTTTGTCTTAAAATATATGTCAAGGGATGTGTTTTGAAAACCAGTCATATAACTAGTAAGACATACCCAGAAAATTTTGAAATAGTATTATTGAGAATCAGGTTCCTGATTTTTTTAAAAAAACAGACTTCAAGCCTGAGCAAATCTTGTATCAATTATAACTTCCGTTTATTTTGAGAATAATATCTGTTCTATTTCTCCCATGTCTAACATGGCCATCTAAGAACATTCTCTTTCTGGGGAACATCTTCTGTTATTTGTGTAAGAATTGAAAGAAGACAGTTGGTACTAAGACATTAAGGAATTAAAGAATTTGGTAATTATTGCTTAATTCCTCTATGTGAGATAGTGTTTTGAGTTCAGTATCCCACCTAAGATGAATACCAGTTTAACTATGACAAAGCATTATATAAATCCATCAGGTGAGCAACAGAGACTCAGTCAGAAAAAATGAATTTATGAAATTTAACATGACCTCTTAACAAATCTATGTTCAAAACCTAGTCTTGGTATGAAAGATACTTCCTTAGAACAATTTTCAAAAAGTTAAACTTTTATACATCATTTTCCCTACCACAAACACTGGATAGATATAAAAAGTACTCTTCCCAAAGAAGATAATATACCAATGAATGAATGTAAATAAAGAAAGGGATGATATAGCAAAGATTTCTTGAGGATATATATAGTTCTTCTGGCAGAAGTCATTGAGAAATGAGAAGTTCTGGAAGAAAAAATGGCACTTGGCATTATCATCAGTTAAGAATGAAAGGAAGAAAACATGGAGTGGGATTTCAAACAAAAACAAATTTGCAATGCAGAACAAATGAGCACAAATATTCTTGCAGCACATGTTATAATTCAGGTAATTGATAATGGATTAACAGAATCAATAAACATTCTATTTAAAATGAATTGAAGCCTCTCTGTTTCACTTTTATTCTAAGTAAAATCCATTGTAATATGTAAGCAGCATGTGATTCTTCATCATCTGTATGACTATATCCAGTTGTGAATTTGTAAAAGCATATTTCTGGAAAGTCACAGACCTACTATATTGGTCTTTCAACATGAGGTATGAGAAAAGATATGTGTGTTTGTGTGTCCATGTATGTGTGTGTGTACATGTATGTATACATATATATACATATTGGGTTCTTTGTCAGCCAGTAAAATATATTTAAACTGATAGTTTATATTAATTTCAGTATTTGTTTAGCAGAACTTGGGGAATAAAAGGATTTATACAGAATTTCAAAATTTCAGATTTTCTCTGAGATAGTTGTTTGACAGTTACTTAAAGAACAACCTATAGAAAAATTCAGATAGTGTCTGTTGACTTCTATGCCTACTATGATCATATTCACCTTATTTGAAGCAATGAATACCAACTTCTCAGGATATCCAATGTCTCAGGAAAGTTATAATAAAGAGAAAGTTCCCATTACATGCGTTTTCTGTAAACATTGAGATGCTAGGTGATACTGGTTGAGAAATGATGATGTGTTCTTTTAGTCAAATTTATCATACTTTTTTATAAAAGTCTATGGCTAATAACAAGTAGGGACACTTCTTTCACAAGCAATCCTTTGTATAAGGGTTTTGGGAGTGTTCATTTTTATGTTATCCTGATACCTGCTTCTCTATACTATGAACTTATTGATCTAGCACTAATATTTTATATAGCTATTTAACTTTGCAAATTCTTGTCTTGCATGTAAATAGTTTGTTTCTAATGCAATCTGATCTTTGTAGAAAAGAGCTTGTGAAGTCCTGAAGAGACTCATGCTCAAAAAGTTTCTGCTTCTGATTTGCTATTCTGCTATCACTATCTTGAAATTCTTAATAATGTATGAGCAAGAGTTCCCATATTTTGATTTCATACAAGTCCTGCACACAATTCCTACATAATACAGAATTTCGAATACCCTCTACAGTCCATGCATTTCTTCTGGGAAACTATCAGATTTGTTGTCATATCACCTCTCACACACTAGAATACCCTGAAAAAAAAAACCAACATAATGGGGAAAAATCACCTATGACCTCTATTACCTTGTCCTATGAATATTGTAGCAATATAGCAGCTACCATACCCATAAATTACTTATTGCAGATGGCATGATTGCCTCTATTCATGTTTGAATTCTTTTGCACTTTATAGCCCAAGTCATTTTTTGATCCTATGTTCAGGCTCTTTTATCCTTATACACTCTTCCTATTCATTCAGAGAGAGAGAGAGAGGAGAGAGAGAGAGAGAGAGAGAGAGAGAGAGAGAGAGAGAGAGAGAGAGATCTTAGTCCATTGAACTCTGTCCTTGTTCTGATAACCCTGTAACTCTTAGGATCTATTTCATGACTAACAATAGCCAAGAATGTTTAGAACTAAATATGTTTAGCTACCATACCCCAAATTGATTTCCTGACTGTAACAGAATCTAATCTAGGAGCAAATTTCCAAGCTTACTAACATTTGTTAAAAGGGCAATTATTATTAATAATCAGGTACAAATAAGTTCATAATACCTATTTATACACTCAATTAATTCTGATTTGCCTGCTTTTATATGGTCGCACCTTCAAAATAAAGATATAGGGACTCAAGAAAAAGAATCCATTTAAGAGAATAGGAGTCATTCTAATTATTTAAAGGAATATTTTACTGAAAAAGATTAATTTACACAGATAATAAAATAGCTCAACTGTCAGACTCAATAGTGCAAAAACTAGGGATTAAGCTACTATGATAGGAGAGGAGAAGATATAGTAGTTCTGGGTTCTGGAATGCACAATAATTTGTTTTTGAAAGCTAGTGAGACCTGGATTAAGAACCTTATGACTAGCAAAGACAATTTTATTTTGTTTATAAACCTGGCACATGAATATTTGCACTTAATCTGTAAAATATCTTATTATATATACATATCCTGAATGTTAACATTTCAACAGTAGTAATATGTTTCTAATGTCTACTATGCTAACTGGTCAGCTCCTTTCTCCTGTGCTGCTCATAAAGACAACTAAAATTCCAAAAGGTCTTTATGACTGCATGGGCTTTCTGATGAGAATGCTGTCAGACAAATATCTGAGATCTTAACATTTTATGTAAAATATTAATTACTTCTTAAGTATGCTTTATTTTAAAAATTGTTTTTCATCTCCTACCTATAGTCATAACTCATCATTATCTCCTTATTTCCATTTATTAAACATCTCCAGGCAATGGTAACCCTCATACATCTCAAGGATATTTTTCTGTATGCTTGAGAAGATGGCTGTTTCAGCCTTTTGAATCCATTCACACTCTCTGTCTAATTGCATCATGACCTATTTCAACAAAAGTCTCATTCAAACTTTGCTTTCATTGTGCCTATATTGCAAGAGTTCTGATACACACAACGATTACTCAGGAGGAAGGGACAGAAGGATGATAATTTAATAACATAAAAGTTAGCATTATGAAATTACCTGGAAATATAATATAAATGGATACTGAAATTATTATTACTTTAACAGGACAATAATAAACCTTCATAACTTCACCCTAGAATGTAGGGAACAGTAAAGGTATGCTTCTAAATTTATCAGTAAAAGTGACTCTTTTAATGAATATTTTATCACATTGAAATTAATTAAATTTCAACCAACAGTTTCCTTTCTTTTTAATTGGCATATTTTGCTATATGATATTTTGTTTCCTTTACATTTCAGCTTTTCTTTTGTATTAATTTATGCTTTCAAATATATTATTAAATGTGTATGCTGTAATTAAATGTCTGTTCTTTGAACTTTAACTTAATTTAGTAATATGTTCTAGATGACCAACCATTTCATTTCTTACTTTGTATGAAGGTATGGCTCTGTATTTTTAATTGTTAGTTCCGTACCAGCAGAAAAGGAAATATTTTCAGGATTTGGTATTGCAATTTCTATGGCCTATCATAAGGGTTTTTATTTTGTAAATATTTGTTCTTACTCACTGTCCAAAGGCAATCTAGAAATGTATCAGTGGCTGTCTTGCTTCTGATTGACTGTAATTAAGCTCTGATGGCCAATAGGTGGGGCAGAAGGAAGGAGGGCAGAACTTTTTAGCAGAAAAATGACTTGGGAGGAAGAAACAGAAGTGAGAGAATCAACTGTAGACAGAGAAAGGGACAGATACTGACCAGGGCAGAAAAAGGTATAGAGCTAGCTAGCCATGTGGTGGGTCATAGGCTAGAATGATGGGTTAAGTTTAAACGGTAGCTGAGATATTGCCCCAGCAAAAGACCTAAGATTAAATCGAAAGTCTCATGCTATTGTTTACTTATCAGATGGGTCTATAAACCCCACACCCAAATAAGCACATATATCATTTCAAAATTTTGATATAGGTGAGTACAAAGGGAAAAGTATGGTTGCATAAAAACCTAAGAAACTTATATTAGAGTCATGAATCCATAAGGCCGATTTACTTAATCAATAACAACCATCAAAAGAAAAACTTTTGTAATATGAGGTTACATAAACTGGAGAATCAAGGATATTATACGTTCTTGGTGTAGTTGTTATTGGTTTGCATTAGGTTTAGTGACCAGGGCTCAAGTGTAAAAATCAGAAGCTACTCAAAACCAACATTTCCAGTGGTCCACCATTTATACTATACTTACAATTCTTTACAATTGCCCCACTGTGAGTATCCCCTCACCCTGTGTCTGCAGGTTTAGATACTCTCACTCTGAGAGCACACAAGGCAGTCATATGATACATATGTGCCAGAGGCCTCAGACCAGCATGCATTTTCTCTTTGTTGGGTGGCTCAGTCTCTGGCAGCTCTCAGGGTCCAGGTTACTTGACACTGTTGATCTTCCTGTGGGGTTGGCATCTTCTCGAGGGCCTTAAGTCTTTATACTAAGTCTTCTATAGGGGACCACAATCTCTATCCAATATTTGACTCTATATATCAGCATCTATCTCAGTTAGCTGCTGGGCAGAGCCTTCAAGAGGACAGCTATGCTAGGCTCCTGTCTGTAAGCACAACAACAATAGTGTCAGGAATTGGTGCCCCTGGGATGGGTCTCAAGTTCAGTTGTTTTTAACAGCTGAGTATTATTCCATTGAACCACTTTTTTGTATCTATTCTTCAGTTGAGAGATGTTTGCATTGCTACCAGTTTTTGTTTATCAAAAAATGAACCTGCTATAATAGAAAATATGTCCTTTTGGTATGGTAGAACATCTTCTGGGCACATGCCTAGGAAGAGTATATCTGGGTCTTCAGGTAGAAATACTTCCAATATTCTAAAAAAAATCAGCTTGATTTTTGGAGTGGTTGTACAATCCTTCAGCAATGGAGGAATGTTCGCTTTGCTCCACAATCTTATCCCTTGAGAATGTGTTATCCCTTGAGTTTTTGATCTTAGCCGTTTTGATTGTGGAAGGTAGAATCTCAGGATTATTTTGATTTGCATTTTCCTGATGAGCAAGGACTTTGAACATTTCTTTAAGTGCTTCTCAGTCATTCAAGATTCCTCAGTTGAGAATTCTCTGTTTAGCTCTGTACCCCATTTTTTAAATTAGGTTATTTCATTTCTTGAAGTCTTCTTGAGTTCATTATATATTTTGGATATTAGTGATCTATCAAATGTAATAATGGTCTTTTCCCAATCTGTAGGCTACTCTTTTCTCTTATTGACAGGGTCCTTTTTCTTTGTAGAAGCTTTGCAGTTTTATGAGGTTCCATTTATCAATTGTTGATCTCAAAGCATGAGCTATTGGTGTCTGTTCAGGTAATTTTCTCCTAGGCCAATGTGTTCAAGGCTACTTTCCACTTTCTCTTCTATTAGATTTAGTGTATCTGGTTTATGTTGAGGTCCTTGTTCCACCTGGACCTCTGCTTTATGCAGGTAATGAATATGAATCTATTTGCATTCTTCTGCATTTAGACAGCCAGTTAGACAAGTACCAAATTTTGAGGATGCTTTCTATTTCCCATTGTATGGTTTTGGCTTTGTCAAAAATCAAGTGTCCATATGTGTGTCAGTTTATTTTTGGGTTTTTAACTACACTCCACTGCTCAACCTGACTGTTTCTCTACCAATACCATGTAATTGTTCATCACTATTGCTCTGTAGATATCAGTACCCTCCTCTGTGTTGCATTATTGATTAATACACTCAAATCATCCAGCTGGTGGTTCATTGCCACTCACCCAATATTCTGGATTTCCAAAAGACACACACACACACACACACACACACACACACACACACACACACACACACACACAGAGAGAGAGAGAGAGAGAGAGAGAGAGAGAGAGAGAGAGAGAGAGAGAGAGAGAGCCTGATGTTTAATATGCCTAAATCAGCTTAATGGCTGGATCAGGCTCAAACTTCCATGTTTCTAATACTTCCCCTACAATATGCCTGAATTATTACTTACTAAAATCTGTATTCTATCTTTCCTACCCAAGACCCAATCAGGGAATATAAAATATCTTGGTAAATCTTACCAAGCAAGTAAAAGTTCTGTATGACAAGAACTTCAAGTCCCTGAAGAAAGAAATTGAAGATTACCTCAGAAGATTGAAAGATTTCCCATGCTCACGGATTGGTAGTATTAACATAGTGAAAATGGCTATCTTACCAAAATCAATATACAAATTCAATGCAATTGCCATCAAAATTCCAACACAAATTATTACTGATCTTGAAAGAGTAATTCTCAACTGCAAATGGAAAAACAAAAGATATATGAAAACCCAAACCATTTTCTTTTTTTTTTTTTTTTTTTTTTTTTTTATTAACTTGAATATTTCTTATTTACATTTCGAGTGTTATTCCCTTTCCCCGTTTCCGGGCCAAACATCCCTCTAATCCCTCCCCCTCCCCTTCTTTATGGGTGTTCCCTTCCCCATCCTCCCCCCATTGCCGCCCTCCTCCCAACAATCATGTTCACTGGGGGTTCAGTCTTAGTAGGACCAAGGGCTTCCTTCCACTGGTGATCTTACTAGGATATTCAATGCTACCTATGAGAGGTCAGAGTCCAGGGTCAGTCCATGTATAGTCTTTAGGTAGTGGCTTAGTCCTGGAAGCTCTAGTTTTGCTTGCATTGTTGTTCATAAGGGTCTCGAGCCCCTTCAAGCTCTTCCAGTTCTTTTTCCTGATTCCTTCAACGGGGGTCCCTATTCTCAGTTCAGTAGTTTGCTGCTGGCATTCGCCTCTGTATTTGCTGTATTCTGGCTGTGTCTCTCAGGAGCGATCTGCATTCACATTTTGTTCATCCGCCTTAGTTCGGATGAGCCC
>NC_046172.1:77938168-77939194 GCF_011064425.1 Rattus rattus
GGCTTGCAATAAAAGGGTGTTCCTTCAGTCTCTGTTTTTTTTTTTTTTTTTTTTATTAACTTGAGTATTTCTTGCTACATTTTGAGGTTATTCCCTTTCCGGTTTCCGGGCAAACATCCCCTCCCCCTCCCCTTCCTTTATGGTTTCCCCTCCAACCCTCCCCCATTGCTGCCCTCTCCCCAACAGTCTAGTTCACTAGGGGTTCAGTCTTAGCAGGACCCAGGGCTTCCCCTTCCACTGGTGCTCTTACTAGGATATTCATTGCAAACCTACGAGGTCAGAGTCCAGGGTCAGTCCATGTATAGTCTTTAGGTAGTGGCTTAGTCCCTGGAAGCTCTAGTTGCTTGGCATTGTTGTTCATAAGGGGTCTCGAGCCCCTTCAAGCTCTTCCAGTTCTTTCTCTGATTCCTTCAACGGGGGTCCTATTCTCAGTTCAGTAGTTTGCTGCTGGCATTCGCCTCTGTATTTGCTGTATTCTGGCTGTGTCTCTCAGGAGAGATCTACATCCGGCTACTGTCAGCCTGCACTTCTTTGCTTCATCCCTCTTGTCTAATTGGGTGGCTGTATATGTATGGGCAACATGTGGGGCAGGCTCTGAATGGGTGTTCCTTCAGTCTCTGTTTTTTTTTTTTTTTTTTTTATTATTAACTTGAGTATTTCTTATATACATTTGAGTGTTATTTCCTTTCCCTGCTTCCGGGCAAACATCCCCTCCCCTCCCCTTCATGGGTGTTCCCCTCCCCACCCTCCCCCCATTGCCGCCCACCCCCCAACAATCACGTTCACTGGGGATTCAGTCATAGCAGGACCAAGGGCTTCCCCTTCCACTGGTGATCTTACTAGGATATTCATTGCTACCTATGAGGTCAGAGTCCAGGGTCATCCATGTATAGGGTCTTTTGGGTAGTGGCTTAGTCCCTGGAAGCTCTGGGTTGGTTGGCACGTTGTACATATGGGGTCTCTGAGCCCTTCAAGCCTTTTCCAGTTCTTTTTCTCTGATTCCTTCAACAGGGGTCCTGCTCTCAG